>NC_058026.1:1202743-1252743 GCF_019176455.1 Solea senegalensis | reverse complement strand
TTTAAATTGATTTGCCATCAGTTGTTGAAAAGTTTTAATCTTTATTATGTTACGTCTGTTTTTATTGTTTTCCTTCACTCATAACTTTAATTATAATTTACAGAAGTGACTTTGACGTTTGATGATCACATGACACATTTATCTGTTCTTGGGGAAGCGTCCCTTGAAATGAATACACACACACACACACACACAAATCAAAGTCATACAACATTGCTCTCTATCATGTTTAATGAGAACAGTGATGCTCAGTTTGCATGAAGTCAGCTGCCGTCATGATTCTTACTCAGTTACTCAGTGTTAGTGCAGGTGTTGCTTACTGATCCTTTAGCTCAGTGTTTAAAATCCTCCTCCTAAGCCCGGCTCGAGTCAGACTTGTTGCCAAGTGGAAAAACAAACAATCTTAGAAGGCAGCGGCGCTTCACGACATGAACGTCAGTGTTCAGGTTTTTCAAGTTCTGCTCCAGAAACAAAACGAGATAAAAAGAGGAAACAAAACATTTCCACCACAACTAAACCCGGCCTCATGCGTCACCGTGGAAACGCTGATTTCATTTGAAGGATCTTCCTCAAGCACAAAGTACATTATTCTGTGTTCTCTTAATTCTAAATTTTTATTGTGAGCGATACATTTTCTCCACATTTGGAAAGTAGAGTTCTTGTAATATGATGATAGATTATTGTTATGTCATTCAAGGTCAGAAGGTCGACCACCACTGAACAGCTGCTTAATAACACTAGACCGCCCCCTACTGACCACACGAATAGACAACAACAACAACAACAACAACAACAAAAAGAGGTAGCAATTGATTACTGTTCATTATAATCACAGGCATTGACTGATAGTTATTATCACTTCTGCAAAACAAAAAAACAAATCAGTGAAACACTTTGACAACAACATAACAACATGTGTAAATGAATGTAAAAATCAAGATGAATGAGGTTTGTACACGCTGCTCATTTAAAGACACCTTTCACCGACTTCACCACATCCTGGAAGATGACCTTGAAGTGCGAGCCGTCACAGTACGGCGCGTTTTTGGTTTGTTTACAGGCGCACAGCATGACCGCGCCCTCTTTGTCTGGAGTGAAGCGCAGAGGGGCGATGTCGGGAGCCAGCGTCCTGTGAGCACCGTCACAGAAAGGCTGAAACACACACACACACACAGAGAAACACACACACACACACACACACACACAGAGGGGATTATTATGTACAAAATCACATGGTCATCTAAAGAACACACTTGTTTCCACAGTTTAAGAACCTTCTGTTATTGTCGCCAACAGGGTTTGACTCGCCTACTTCTCATCATCGGAAATTTGATTTAAAAAAATGTGGACTGGCGATCGTCCAGGGTGTGACCCCGCCTGTCGCCCCATGACCCCCCGACCCGCCTGTGTCGCCCCATGACCCACTGTGGCCCAATAACATGACCCCATAGCCCCATGAGCCCCAACTGTCTAACGCCTGTAGCCCCATGACCTAACTGACCCCGCCTGTTGCCCAATAACCCCGCCTGTCGCCCCATGACCCGCTGTGCCCCATGACTGTCGCCCCATGACCTCCCCCAGAACCTTTTGAATCTTCTTACATGTTGGTGCAGGCCTTGGTGATATGGACTAAAAGTCATATGTGGATATTTTTTAGCTGAATGGCGATACTCGATATATATGTGGATATTTTTTCTGTGATGTCATCGGAGTTTCCCCCAAAGCATTAAAGCATATTAGATGTTTTCTAGAGGCAAACCCTTTAAGAAACAAACAATCAGTCCATTATAGGTTTAAGCCACATGTCAGAGGTCAGAGGTCAGTGAAATAAAAATGCTCCTTAAATAAAACAAATCTCTTTCCTGCATGACAATAATATAGTCATTCATTTGGAACAAACATGACTAATAAAATAAAAATTGTATCTGTGAAAATGAATGCTTAACTGGGTTTGAACATTTTTCTCAGAGTTATTTAACTCAAAAAAAGTAAAGTTCTTCATTTTTTTAAATTTAAGAACTAAAACAATGTATATGGAATTGATTTATCTGCGCGCACACACACACACACACACACACGCCTACAACATAACTAATTAGTTATTAGTCTGCTGCAAACACACACTTTATCATAGTCATTAGTCATTTTTGTCAAATCATAAAACCAACCTGTGGCCAAAGTGCATATGAGTGTGTTATCACATCATTTTTAGCTCATGTATCAAACCAAGAACTGAGCTGCAATGAACCATTATTTTCTCCTGGTTCATAAGACGTTGAAACATGTTGATCGATGATGTTCTTGAATGGAACATGAATGTTTTCACTTTTCTCTAGAGAACGTGTGGAGCTGACTGTGTTTAAAAATGACACACTACACCTTTAAATCATAGAGAAGACAAAGTCAACAGTTACCACAGTGAGCACACACACACACCCAGAATCAGAGTCAGGGTGTGTGTGTGTGTGTGTGTGTGTGTGTGTGTGTGAGGCAAGTTACACACACATATACATAAATATCATTAAAGCTTAAAGTCACGTTCTAGACTTTCTTACGTACGATTATTGTCAGAGATTGAATCACGATATGACGATTATTATGCGTTCTTTGATTTAAAATCACATGAACTGAAAGTTTCATTTATTTATGAAGTATTCAGAGCATTTGCTGTGACACTCATATTTAACTCACATGCTGTTCATTTCTTCTGATTGTCCTTGAGATGGTTCTGCTCCTTTATTGGAGTCCAGCTGTGTTTAAATAAACTGATTGGACTTGATTAGGAAAGGCACACACCTGTCTATATAATATATATCTATATACATATATATATATATATATATATATATATATATATATATATATACATATATATATATATCTATATAAGACCTTACAGCTCACATTGCATGTCAGAGCAAATGAGAATCATGAGGTCGAAGGAACTGCCCAAGGAGCTCAGAGACACAATTGTGGCCAGGCACAGATCTGGCCAAGGTCACAAAATAATTTCTGCAGCACTCAAGGTTCCTAAGAGCACAGTGGCCTCCATAATCCTTAAATGGAAGACGTTTGGGACGACCAGAACTCTTCCTAGACCTGGCCGTCCAGCTAAACTGAGCAATCGTGGGAGAAGAGCCTTGGTGAGAGAGGTGAAGAAGAACCCAAAGATCACTGTGGCTGAGCTCCAGAGATGCAGTAGTGAGATGGGAGAAAGTTCCACAAAGTCCACTATCACTGCAGCCCTCCACCAGTCGGGGCTTTATGGCAGAGTGGCCCCACAGAAGCCTCTCCTCAGTGCAAGACATATGAAAGCCTGCAGAGAGTTTGCCAACAAACACATGAAGGACTCCCAGACTATGAGAAATAAGATTCTCTGGTCCGATGAGACCAAGATTGAACTGTTTGGTGTTAATTCTAAGTGGTATGTGTGGAGAAAACCAGGCACTGCTCATCACCTGCACAATACAATCCCAACAGTGAAACATGGTGGTGGCAGCATCATGCTATGGGGGTGTGTTTCAGCTGCAGGGACAGGAAGACTGGTTGCAATTGAAGGAAAGATGAATGAGGCCAAGTACAGAGATATCCTGGAAGGAAACCTCTTCCAGAGTGCTCAGGATCTCAGACTGGGCCGAAGGTTCACCTTCCAACAAGACAATGACCCTAAGCACACAGCTAAAATAATGAAGGCGTGGCTTCAGAACAACTCTGTGACCATTCTTGACTGGCCCAGCCAGAGCCCTGACCTAAACCAATTGAGCATCTCTGGAGAGACCAGAACATGTCTGTCCACCAACGTTCACCATCCAACCTGACAGAACTGGACAAGATCTGCAAGGAAGACTGGCAGAGGATCCTCAAATCCAGGTGTGGAACACTTGTTGCATCATTCTCAAGAAGACTCATGGCTGTACTAGCTCAGAAGGAGCTTCTACTCAATACTGAGCAAAGGCTCTGAATACTTATGACCATGTGATATTTCACTTTTTCTGTTTTCTTTCCATCAAGATGTGATGCTGAGTGAACATTCATGAGAAATAACATGAACTTTTTTGATTTTAGAAAATGGCTGCAATGAAACAAAGAGTGAAACATTTAAAGGGGTCTGAATACTTTCCACACCCACTGTATATTTGTTAAGATAACTGAAGGCTAACATAGGTTCTCCAACACACTTGGAAGAGATATAGTGATGGATGTTCAGCTGCAACATGTAAGTTCAACAATACTGGGCTGAATTTCACATACTGTACCTTTAAGCCATATACTCTGCTCAGTTGTCCATGAGCTGCCTTGATCTCGTGCTTCTTGTGAGTTCTGTAGTGGGTTCATATATATATATATGTATATGTATGTATATATATATATATGTAGTGTATGTATGTATATACATGAGGGAGCTCTACACATATCAACCTCCTGTAGTTTCATTGTGACGTGGAAACAGTAAAAATGACCTCAAATGTTCACAAGACAAAGATTCAAGTCTCCACTTCTCTTTCAAACTGGTCTTCAAGTCAACTCGACAGAGACAATGGGAAATGTGCCGTGCCGTGAGTCCGACACCTGTGGGGGGCGCTCTTACCTGCTTCTGACTGTGTCCACAGGCACACCAGGCGTAGCGTTTCCCACCTGTCAGCTTGACTCTCTTGGGCAGCCGCGCGGCGGCGACAGGCTTGGAGGACATGAGGCGGCGCTGCATCTGGAGACGACATGTGACACGAAGACACTTCAGACTGAAGCTGGACCACACAGTGAAGTACAAAAGGTTTCAGGGTTGCCAGGTCAGAATCGTCTTTGTAGATTAGAGCGCAGCAGAAAATATTATATAATATTATATGCTGTATTCTCTGAAGCAAATTCCGACCTTCTGTCACAGAGGTTAAGACTTTATTTATGGTTCACGCAAATTAAAATAGGTGTTGTTACATCTAAAAGGAAGCAACTACTAATCCCATGAACACACAAGCACACATTATTGTAAAATGTAAATCTTACAATAATCTTAGAAAAATCCCTGCTATGATTCCGGCTGATCTCATGGAATAACTCAACGACATCATGTTTGAATCACCTGTTAAAAAACAATAATGAACCCAAGCTGCCAATCGATGAATCAATCATTGATTGGGTTTACATTGATTCTTTTCATGTTTTAATATCTATAATATATATGTTAACACATAAAAGATCTCCCCACATTATATACTGACGTTATCAGGAGATTAAACGATTAAAAACCCAACAGGTCCTGACTCAGAGGTCAGAGGTCAGAGTTACGTAGACGACCTTTCCATAACTTTTGATCCGTTTCAATTGTTTGTTTGTTTTGTTATTTGTACGTCTTATAAACATACACACACACACACACACACACAGGTAAGAATGTAAACATAAGCCAGTACATTTGAAAAGAAACAAAATAAACTAGATACAATTAAAAGTAAAGTAAAGTGTAGTAAAGTGTAGTAAAGTGTAGTAAAGTGGCTCTTGACTAAAGAACTCAACAGACTCTGGTTCAGGTTGGTTATTCCAGAGCTGAAGACAGACACAGTCAGGAAGACGTTCCGCAGCACCTCCGAGTTCTGTTTCATGGCTATTTTTGTGGGCGGGATTTGTCACGCATACCTGGCAACCCGGGTTCGACGTGTCAAAGGTAAATGAAGGAGGATGAAGAGGATGAAGAGGATGAAGAGGAAGGTGTGGTCTGTTATGTCATCATTGAACACATGAGTAAAAAGTCTACACACACAAAATGTCCTTCACAGAGTCAGTGAAAAAAGACTCACCGTGGACGCGGAGGAGACCGGAAACCGTCTCCAACTGCTCACTGCCGTAAACAAAGTGCTGCTGCGGTTCATTGTGACTCACGGGTGAAGTGAACCTGGTCTGAATGTGGTTTATGGACCGAGAGTCTCGGCTCCTGCTTCTCCTTCACGAAACGCGGTCGGACTCCGGAAGAACTTCCTGGGCAGTCGCTCTCTGTGGGCGGGGCTTGAGGGGCGCGAGGCTTCAGAGCCGGTGTTTGGCTGCTTACTGTAAACACGGCGCCCTCGGGGGAAGCCCCGCCCCCTTTTAGTTTCTACCGCACGTGCTGGGCCTTGTCAGTCATCGCTCTGTGAACAACTGACCTCCAGTTCATATCTTGTTATAATGAATACATGCATCATTTTTATAATAGTAATAAGACGTTATTACTATTATAAAAATAGTAATAATGTCTTATTACTATTTTTATAATAGTAATAAGACATTATTACTATTATAAAAATACATGGCCTGTGTTCAGCGACATCATTTTTATAATAGTAATAAGACATTATTACTATTATAAAAATACGTGGCCTGTGTTCAGCGACATCATTTTTATAATAGTAATAAGACATTATTACTATTATAAAAATACGTGGCCTGTGTTCAGCGACATCATTTTTATAATAGTAATAAGACATTATTACTATTATAAAAATAGTAATAATGTCTTATTACTATTTTTATAATAGTAATAAGACATTATTACTATTATAAAAATACATGGCCTGTGTTCAGCGACATCATTTTTATAATAGTAATAAGACATTATTACTATTATAAAAATAGTAATAATGTCTTATTACTATTTTTATAATAGTAATAAGACATTATTACTATTATAAAAATAAATGGCCTGTGTTCAACGACATCATTTTTATAATAGTAATAAGACATTATTACTATTATAAAAATAGTAATAATGTCTTATTACTATTTTTATAATAGTAATAAGACGTTATTACTATTATAAAAATACGTGGCCTGTGTTCAGCGACATCATTTTTATAATAGTAATAAGACGTTATTACTATTATAAAAATACGTGGCCTGTGTTCAGCGACATCATTTTTATAATAGTAATAAGACGTATTACTATTATAAAAATACGTGGCCTGTGTTCAGCGACATCATTTTTATAATAGTAATAAGACGTTATTACTATTATAAAAATAGCGAATACTTTATAATAGTAATAAGACGTTATTACTATTATAAAAATACGTGTTGTTCAGCGACATCATTTTTATAATAGTAATAAGACATTATTACTATTATAAAAATACGTGGCCTGTGTTCAGCGACATCATTTTTATAATAGTAATAAGACATTATTACTATTATAAAAATACGTGGCCTGTGTTCAGCGACATCATTTTTATAATAGTAATAAGACATTATTACTATTATAAAAATACATGGCCTGTGTTCAGCAACATGTCCACCTGTATTCAACAACAGTCAGTCAGTCATCATCTAACCGCTTTATCCTCCACCAGAGGGTCGCGGGGGGTGCTGTGCCAATCTCAGCTACATGGGGCGATAGGCGGGGTACACCCTGGACAGTTGGCCAGTCCATCGCAGGGCCACACACAGCTAGAGACAAACAACCATTCACTCTCACACTCACTCCTACGGTCAATTTAAAGTGAGTGTCCAATTCACCTAATCCCCACATTGCATGTTTTTGGACTGTGGGAGGAAGCCGGAGAACCCGGAGAGAACCCACGCACACACGGGGAGAACATGCAAACTCCATGCAGAAAGTTCCAACCGGGGCTCGAACCCGGGTCTTCTCGCTGCAAGGCGAGAGTGCTAACCACCACATCACCGTGTGGCCCGTATTCAACAACATCATTTTTACAATAGTAATAAGACATTAAATGTGTTACATTTAATAATAACTTGACATGTAATTAATAATACACGTTTGGTGTTTTAATTACAGTTGTCCACATTATTCACTTGGTTTAAGATTTCTCTGTTTTCTCTGTTTTTGATATTAACAGATTTATATTGCATAATAAATGTGCTATTATTGTGAAGTTCAAAACAAGCATTTTTACTTTGAAATTCAGTGAATATCTTCATTGTGTTATGATTTACCCATCCACGCCTGAAACTACACCAGCGACCAGTGTGGTCAGGGGAGGCTAAAATACTACCAATGATAAAAGCAACTCAATTTGTCCACTTGACTGTTCTATAAGTTAGTTTTCTGTATGATTTCAACATTTCTGTGCTCGAAATTCGGCTGAAATTTGGCTGAATTGACTCATTTCCTGTCGTCGGTCGCAGCTGAACATCTGAGACTTTGCTTGAAAATATTACCACTTTATTCTCGAAAGCTTTAATGTTTTTTTTCTTCAATGTGGGATGCTAATAAATAATTTGTTAGCATTTGAACTCTTTTCAACCAAGTCATTCAACACCCACAAGAAAATGTAAAACAACTCATTAAAATACATTTATTGACAAAAAACAGTCGTCTTAATCTGTCCTTTTAATTTTACACACAAAAATATCAAAATACTTTACAGGGCTTTTTAATCTGAATATTGTCAAATTCCTTTTTTGATCAATTCTCTCAAATACACTGTACAACGACAACGTGCTTGTCCTTTCTTTTTTTTAAACTTCAGTGCTCATTCCATTTCTTTTTTCCTTTTTCTTTTTAAATCAGGGAACAATGCATTTAAAATGATGCATAGTTATTACTTGGTATTTAGCAACACATTTTGAGAGACGTCACTGCATTTCATGCAATTCATATCTCGATAGGTAACTTGCTCTCCATCGATGCTCCTCCTCTTCCTCCTCCTCCTCCTCGTCGTCCTCCTCCAGGTGCTTACATGTTGTAATACATAAGATACACAGTACGACATTCATAACATGGATTATCTTGCTTACTCAATCAAACTTCAAAGCTTAAAAGAACAAATGTGTTTTTACACAAACATAATTAAGTATACAACTCAACAACAAAATTGAAGAAAAAAACAAAAGTACTTTAGATTTACAGGTGGGCTGAAAAAAAGTGCCCCAGTGCAACACGAGAAAGAAACTGCTTCAGGAATCCTTCTTCAGTCCATCTCTCCTGGACATGAACGTGTGTCTCCTTCTCATCACATGTCCTTATCAAAAGAATCAAACCTTCTCCCTCTGGCTTTGCTACAGTATTTATCAGCTGCTCTGAGTTCCGTCTACATTAGCGGCTAACAAAAACAATTGAGCATTAAAACGCGTCACATGTACGGGAGATCGAGATTGTGACAAAACACAGAGAAGACACTTTTATAAACACAGGAGAAAACCTGATGATAGATAGAATCCCTTACTCCCTTAAGAAAGCATGAATCACTTGATGGCAGCCATTTTAAGAAGGGACGCCTCAATAACACTTTTCCATCTTATAAACCGATAATCTAAAACACTAATATCGGTCCGATGCAGTTGTTTTACACCGGAGTTACTGACGTTAATGCTAACAGCTGTGCTAACGGCCAGAAGATGCATACACGTCACAGCTTTGCATCAGAAATTAGCATGTTGTTAGTATCGTTAGCATCGATTTGGGCCAAAGAATCTGTGTGCAGATAAAACACATTCCCACTAAAAACTGACCCCCCCCGCTGGGGTTACTGCCCAGACACAGAGCAAATCTGCTACGGACCAAGATCATTTGTTGTTTTAAAAGATGTAAAACAACATCATCGGACTGACATCAGTATTTGTAGATACTCAAGCTACGCTATTATCGGGGTGGGACTGCAGATGTGACAAATATATTCCTATGATTGCTGTAAGAGCTTCGTTGCAGAGATGTTTAGAGATGTCAAATTAATCATTTGACATCACAATCACTTCCTGGTTTCCAATAAGCCAGCCCGTGCTCACCTGTTGTCCCCTCACAACGCTGAAATGCATTTTTCATTTAAGACCATGTTAAATTTCTTAGGGCTATCTGTACATTGTTATCATTAATGATACTTTACAAAGTCCAAGTTTCCCCTTAGCAACAACCGACCAGAAGTTAAGGACCTAGCTTATATTTTAATGGAAGTTGTAACACTCCGTGCAAATTGTCACTGGTGGTAGACACAGAGCTAAACTGACTCAGTTTTCGATTGATATCGAAAGTTTTATTAGCTAATGACACTTTAGCTAAGTCCAAGTTTCCCCTTAGCGACCACTGACTGGAAGTTAAGGAGCTAGCTTATATTTTAGCGGAAGTTGTAAATAACGCTCCGTGTAAATAGTCAATTTAGCTCTGTGTCTAACTCCAGTGACACAGTTTTCAATTGATATTGTTTTAAGTTTTATTTGCGACTGATACGTTTGCCCCTCCCACAGAGCTATTTAGTGGGGGGTGACGTGTGGAGTTACGGCAAAACGATTAACACGTTTAAGTTGAGAACGGGGCGACGCATGCTTCTAAAGTTGTTTACGCTGGTGAAATTTACACACTTCAACAGGCGGCCCAGCCTTCCAGATATGGTTACTACAGCGAGAATTCCCAGGTCTATACTCGTACAAATGTGAGGAATATTTGGAGGATCCTCAAGCAAAAGATCTATGAGGGTGGGAGGCAGTTCACATCCAAACAGCAGCTCAAGCTAAAGCTGCTATCAAATAAGCAGGTCCTGTGTTCAAATGTAACTTGACCTGATGTTTTTGATAGAAATAGCTTTTGATTTCAGTAAATATGACCTCCTGATGCTGCAAATCCAACAAAACAAACAAGCTTTTTTTAGTTCTTTACAACCTATAAAATGTTTTGGAACTCTGTCTCCATGCGCAATCATTTGCAACAGTGCATTTCAATCGACTCTTTAGGAAATTTGCATAATAATTTGGAACGCAGTGTAGAAGCCTGAAGGGAGATCGAGAATGTCTCCTTCCGAGTCAAAGACCCGGTGGAGGAAATTTTACAACTTGATGACTAAGCGTATATACATATACATATACATGCAGGAGTGATCGGACTATGAATCGCATTATCCAGGTATGTTAGTCTGACTAAGACTAGCTTGATTTTAGTCGGATTAACGTGTTTACATGACATTACGTAAATGGAATTATTACCTTAGTCTGACTAAAATCGGACTTTTAACACGCATGTAAACACACTGACAGTTTTTGCAAATGATACTTTACAAGTTTTCACCTTCTTGGCGACAATTGACCAGAGGTTAAGGAGTTAGCTTATATTTTAGTGGAAGTTGTAAGTGACGTATTGTCAGTTGCCTCCTGTGGACTTAATTATCATAACACTCTGGTCCTGATTTAATCTAGTTTCCTCAAAAACTAGTGATGACTGATTGGACGTTAACAAACCGGCTTATATTCTAGAGAGAGTTGAAAGTAACGCCCTGCGCATACATATAGTCAATCTAGCTCTGTGTCCACCTCCAGTGCTGCCATGAGGACGGAACTACAAATGGCCCCAGCTTCCTGTGTTCACACCTTTTGTACACAATGCTGAAGTGGAATAAAGTTTGTTTAAAAGGAGCCGGTGTCTCTGTGCTGGACCAAGTTTCAACACAACTCCAGGACAGGAGCAGCTGGGTTAAACCAAGCATCTCCTCAGTGCTGCTACGAGCTTCACTATGTTTCACACATGACATGATAGTTTACATCTCGGCCGTCCTCGGCCTTCTTCCTATGTCGCCACTGTGCGAGCTTTAATAGAACATTTTAAACAAGTCCTTCTCACTTCTCTGAAGCACAATTTGAATTAAAAAACAATGCATCTTAACACAAAAATTACGATAGGAAAAAAAGAATGATTTGACACTTGAGTTACCACTATACGCTTATTCACATTTGATTTCAACATTTGAAATCATCAGTCAGCTATCAAAAGTATAAATGGGTTGAGAAAGAACCCGACATATAAAACACCAGCAGAGTTGAAGCCTTTGGGCTTGTGGGTTTCTCTGTAAATCTACGGTCATTAAGGCACCGTCTATCCAGTATTGCTAAAAGAACAACTAGTTGTCCGACACGAAAAGATGCGTCTACTGTGTGTGAGGACGCACTAAAAAGCTGACACTTGAGGACGAAGTGCAAAACATTCTTAGAAATCAAAAAAACCTAGTGGCCAAGTCAGTAAGTACCAAGCATCCTTTTATAAAGGCTCTGTGTTGATGGCTAATTTGCTCTGTTAGCTGCTAACATGCAAATTGCACACTTGTCCAGGAGAAAGTATACATACACACACACATATATATATATATATATGTGTGTGTGTATATATACATATATACACACACACATATATATATATGCATGTGTGTAAAAAAAATTCAAACGCACAATTTCCAAATGTTTGGTTTCATCTGCTTAATCTCGGTAGCAACTAGAAGAATAAACTGCGAAAGGCTTCAGAAACTCTTCACGTCATCTGATGACGCCGCCATTTTGGGTCAGTGGACAGTCGGCCATTTTGACATTTAATAAAAGTGAATACCTTACAGTTAGCGCAATTTTTCTTGGGAATTTATATCCATTGAAGGCTATTGCAATAAATAACAACTCATAATGGACAGTAGGTGGCAATACAGTCTGAGGTAATAACTAGTTTAAAGGGCTAGTTCAGGTTTTTTGTGGTTGTATGATGTGTTGACACGTCTGTCTGTATCTTACGTACAGAGATAACTACACTCAATGATTATTAGACTCAAACATTGAAATATGCTAATTCTGATATGATCACGTACTCAAGACGGACGGAGCAACATAACAAAGACAAGTTAGTTCCCTGTTTTTATATATGATATGTTTGTAGTCGAGCTACTTTAATCTTTCTGTCTCCTGTGGGTTGGGCTAATCCAAAATACTGAAAACAAGGGGGGTGTTCTCTGTAGACACGCTGTGATCTGTGGAACAGGGGTGCTCTGAAAACACACCCATTAGCACTTGGTACAATCCTTCAGATGAAATCAAATTAACCATGAAATTATGAAAGTATAAAATCAGAATCAGAATTTGAGTCGAACCAGAACGTATGGACTGATTAATGGACCAGTCGACCGCGAGTTTTGTGAATCAGAGGGAATGGGGTATAATGTGAAAATACCTCATACAACCACAACTGTCCCTTTAATATTGAAATGCCACTGACCACACAGTGAAAAGTGACAGTATATTTATGCTTTACATAATAAGTGCCTATGATAGAAGAAGGCGGGGTGAACAGAAAAAGGAAGACAAAATATGAAGGAAGACAGGCGAGGTTGAAAGATCGAGCAGAAAACTGATCCGGGAAAAACTCTGGTTCAAGCCACGGAGGACAATCCATGACGCCAACACTGCACCTGCAGGGTGCAGCAGGAACTGCAGCTCCGCCTTCATGAGCAGCCCCATTGGTCTTATTAACATAATAGTGCAATTTAAGAAGAGACCACAGAAATTGTGCTCTCTGAAAGCTGCCTACACACATAAACCTATTAAAAGAACTTCTGGTATAAAGAATTACAAATAATAATAATAATAATAATAATAATAATAATAATAATAATAAAAAAAACATAAAAAACTTCACCTTGACGTTTCAGTCCATCTTGTTATACATTCATAAACGAGGGAAAAAGACGTTTTTAAGTCGTCTCACTTGTCTTCAGTTCTTCAAGAAGGCGTGTGATGCCTGATATCTTCATCTGAGCGGCTCCTGTGTGTTTGACCTTTCACCCATTCTTGTCTCCGCCCTTTTCTCCAGCAGCCTGAAACACAATGACACAAGTTTCTACACAAACACTAACCTGCGTCCATACGAACCATAAAGTCATAGAAAAAGAGCAGTTAGAAAAGAAACCTCGGCTAAAAGATCTGATGTCTTTTGTGTAATAAAATGAATATAAGTAGTAAAATTCTTCTTCTTAAATGACTAATTGAACTAAAATGAAGTACTGTATGAGCGGCTGCCCTGAGGATTGGCCCTCTGATGGCCCTCACTACCCAGGGCCCGCGTAGGCAGAGGGCCCATGAATATGGTGTTTTTATTTCGACTGAACTTCTCCAATTCATTGAGGTCATAATTGATTTCAAATATATTGATAACATCAACTGAGAGAATTAACTGTGTGTCACTGTCACATTCTGGGGGGCCCCCACTGGGAGGCGCAAAATGGTTTAGTCCACCTACAAGTGTAACGTCAGTGAGCCCAGATTGAATAACCTGAGGACGAGCTGTCTTCAGACATCAGAAAAAGAACCAATTCAAGTCAATGTTGTCGTCCACTGACAGACAGCTGCTGCTGATGTTTGTATGCTAACGCTAAACCTTTAGCTTAGTAAAGACCACACACACACACACACACACACACACACACACACACACGGTATGATTTGCCACATCAGAGTGAACTTAATCATTTTCATCTGAACAACGTATTTAAAATGATTCCTGTGATATTTGTGTCAGGACAATGATCATGTGACTCACATGTAATATTGCACCTCTTGCTATTTGAAAATTGCAGTAAGCCGTATTAGAATTTTGATCATTTGTTCACACACACACACACGTCTTTACATACATGCATACATACATTACACTGCAGGTCAGAGATCTGCGGCTCACTTTCAAAGACGCATCTACACTGTTGAACACTTGGCTACGGACATGAAAACGGTTAAAAGGCTGAAACAGAAGTCAAACGGGTCATTTAAGAGATAAAAAGAGATAAAAGGCATGAATCCATGAAGCCGTCGTCCTTCACTGCACTGGTCATAAGAGCGTCATGTGATCATGTGTCCACCTGTTTTTACCTCATTCTCCACATTCATGAGGACACATTTCAGATTTATCTCCACAGACGAATGAGGCTTGAAACTGATCTGAGGATATTTGAAGCATCTGATTTGTGCCACATATGAGGAGCAAACATCTGAACTGCAGTGAAAATGCACAATTTAACATTTGTCTGCTTCACTAAATCATCGTGACAAAATGTTAATTATGTTCTTATTTAGAGGAAAGAAGACACTGTGTGTGTGTTTATAGTTCACATCAAAATGCACTTTTTGTCTTCTTATATGTTGTTGAGTCAAAGTCATGATTGATTTATTATTGCATATTTATGAAGTCACAGAAAGTCTTTTGAACTTTGACCTATTTCCAAATGTCACAAATGTAATCCGATTAAAACAACAGGTTGTGATATAAGACACATTCTTACAGCCTCCGTATAGTTAGTTTTTATTAATCCCCTTAGGGAAAGTATTCCTCTGCATTTTGACCCATCCTAGAATTAGGAGCATTGGGGGTTGGGTACCTTGCTCAGGGGTACCCCAGCCCTTTTTGGCCGGGTGGGGATTTGAACCGGCGACCCTCCGGTTACAAGACAAGTTCCCTTTCCCCTTGGCCACAGGCTGCCCAAGTATAGACGTTTATGTTCACAGATGAAAGTCACACTGTGGCACAACAAACTCAATCATCAATCATTTTCAAAGCTCTCTGTTTCTGCCATAAGACGAGGAACTAAAATGGAGACAGCAGAGTAATAACAGAGTAATAACCGAGTAATAACCGAGTAATAACCGCGTAATAACAGAGTAATAACAGAGTAATAACAGAGTAATAACCGAGTTGCTCACCCCGGGCTTGTGCAGCGCGCCGTCCTGCAGACCAAAGAGGCCGCCGCCCTGGTTTCCCTGCAGGGGTGAGGCGATGGCCGACGACAGCAGGTTGGGTGAGTTTGGGGTGGAGGCGAGCGCTCCGGTCAGCGTGAGGCGCTGCAGCTCCCTCTGTCTCTGCTGCTGCAGCATCTGACACACGACCAGCTGCTGCTCCTGGTGGAAGAGCAGGATATTCAGGACATTTAAAGCGACACCATCACACCCTTCCCACTTTATTTTACTATTAGAAATGAGCTTGAGTTTTTAGCTCACAGGGACACAGGAGCTGCAGGTCTACTGCTGCCTCACGACATATGTTTGTGTCACTCGGGTTAAAACAGAATTAAGGATTTGAAACACTTAAAATATCACATTTTAATTTACTGATGGGGCAGCAGTGGATCAACAACTCCTGTGTCATGTGATGTAGAGTTGCTGCTTTTCTCTCTGGAGTTTGGTTCAGTTAATAAAGCGACACAAACGTTGGTTTCCATGGTGAGGAGAGCGTCTCACAGCAGCTGAGCCTTTTCTGCACCAGACACACGGACGGACAACAGAAAGCCTCGCACTATGCTGCAGGTTCAGAGGGATTAAGATCTTAAATTACAAAAGGCAGCTTCTTAAGTGGCGGCTTGTGGTGCAGTTTTACAGCAGTCGGCATCTGTGATGATGCATCAACAGTGTTACCACCAACTTTCAATGGAAAACAGCTAAAGCCGGCCTGAAAAGTCAGTAGATATCAGCAGAAGTTGCACTTGCATGTTGCCAGATTTGGATGTGCCTGTTGATTACAGTCCTCTGACTTTACTTAAACGTAAACTGGTTGATCAGATGTAAAGTTAAACACAGCACAAGACCTTCATTATTTTTCATTCTCACACAACAATGAGAAAATGATGAATATCAGGGAGAAGGAAACAATCTATCGTCACAGACACTTGGATGAACGACACAGAAACTGGTTCTGTGCGGTTACAGTACTTCTGTTGACACATTTTAAGAGGCGGGGCAATGATGGCGTCCACTGTTACACGCTCTGCATCTGCAGTGATTGTTCTTGGGATCTTTGTCAGATGTGACTGTGCTCTGACAGATGTGTGACTGTGCTCTGACAGATGTGTGACTGTGTTCTGACAGATGTGTGACTGTGCTCTGACAGATGTGACTGTGTTCTGACAGATGTGTGACTGTGCTCTGACAGATGTGACTGTGCTCTGACAGATGTGTGACTGTGTTCTGACAGATGTGTGACTGTGCTCTGACAGATGTGTGACTGTGTTCTGACAGATGTGTGACTGTGCTCTGACAGATGTGACTGTGCTCTGACAGATGTGTGACTGTGTTCTGACAGATGTGTGACTGTGCTCTGACAGATGTGTGACTGTGTTCTGACAGATGTGTGACAGATGTGACTGTGCTCTGACAGATGTGTGACTGTCTGACAGATGTGTGACTGTGCTCTGACAGATGTGTGACTGTGTTCTGACAGATGTGTGACTGTGCTCTGACAGATGTGTGACTGTGTTCTGACAGATGTGTGACTGTGCTCTGACAGATGTGTGACTGCTCTGACAGATGTGTGACTGTGTTCTGACAGATGTGTGACTGTGTTCTGACAGATGTGTGACTGCTCTGACAGATGTGACTGTGTTCTGACAGATGTGACTGTGCTCTGACAGATGTGACTGTGCTCTGACAGATGTGTGACTGTGCTCTGACAGATGTGTGACTGTGCTCTGACAGATGTGACTGTGTTCTGACAGATGTGTGACTGTGCTCTGACAGATGTGTGACTGTGCTCTGACAGATGTGTGACTGCTCTGACAGATGTGTGACTGTGTTCTGACAGATGTGACTGTGTTCTGACAGATGTGTGACTGCTCTGACAGATGTGACTGTGTTCTGACAGATGTGACTGTGCTCTGACAGATGTGACTGTCTGACAGATGTGACTGTGCTCTGACAGATGTGACTGTGTTCTGACAGATGTGTGACTGTGCTCTGACAGATGTGTGACTGTGCTCTGACAGCAGTGAGTAAATGCATTTCCTACATCACACAGGAAACAGGTGAGCTTCCATATTTAGCACGGTGCAGTCACAGTGTCCGCCCTTCACCAATCTGCAAGTCAAATAAGGAACTAAAGATTTGCTGTCGCTGACGAACTGAAGACTTCATGTTGTATTTATCCTCAAAGACACAAGACAGAATTCTCTGATTAACTGACATTATTTGGAACATCGCTCTCGTCAAAGTGACATGATTTCACTCCACATCCATAAAACTGTAGAGTGTAAATAAATAAATAAATAAATAAATAAAAATAGAGAGCTGTTTATTACAGGAGTGAAGTTCTGTGAGGTGAGGAACTGCTGGAGCTGCTGCTGCTCAAGAAGAAACTGCTTCTGCTGCTCTGAGAGGAGAGACGACCTGAAACAAGACACAACAACACAAAATCAGCGTTGTCAATGTTAACACACACACACACACACACACACACACCCTTGACCTCTTTCCTTTTCCTGCACTAAGTGTCAGTTTTGTATCCAAAATTCAGATATTGTTGGTTTTGACAAAATGTTGTTGTGGAGAGTCAAAGTGCAGACCAGAGTTCTGGGGAACCAGGGTTCTGGGTACGTACGGGCTCACACTCTTGGGGAGCTGGAAACCTTGTGCCAGTGCCTGTGGGTTGAGTGGTGGAGGTTGCGGCCTCAGAGCGGGGAGTGTGGGCTGAGGCGGGTTCTGCACAGGAGATTGGATCACACCGTTCAGACTCCCCAGTACACTGTTCATACTCAGCTGAGGACTTCCTGCCAGAGACGCCATCAGCCCGCCCACCGCCGGCAGGGAGGAGCCGCCGGCCTGACCCATGCTCCCCACACTCAGACCGTTCAGCACGGGCTGGCTGAAGGAGGCGGGGCTCTGCTGAGGAGGAGGAGTACTGTGGAAGGAGAGGGACGAGCTACTGCGGGAAGGACTTCCAGAGTGAAGCTCCTGGAACAAACATATGAGAGTTTAGCTCTTGAGCTCTTGTTTTTGATGGAAATCCAGTGTTTACTGCGTCATTTCTTCAATTTTCCATGATGGAAACACAGCAATACACAGATGGATGTAAAGTGAGGTCAGAAGGACGGTACAGGGGTCTCACCTCAGACGAGGTAATGAAGGAGGTGTCATTCAGGAAGCAGCTTTTGGACAGAGGGCTCTTATTGGCGCTAAGGGGGTCTAAGGAAGAGAGAGAGGGACACAAGATGAACGCTGTCCATGTGACACCGTGTTGTATAATATGATCTTAAACTCAAATGACCTCGAGGACTAGTCTGTGTCCAGTCTGGTCAAGAAGGAGTGGGCAGTATGAGCGTAACATTATAACACAATATTCAACTGTGATATCGCAATAAAGATATCCATGATGATATTGTGTAAGTAAGAGTAAATAAAAGTCTTTGTTTTGATATGGAATGATTTAAACGACACAATAAAAACATATTTACTGTTAAAATAACAGAAATTAAAAAAAGAATCAAAAATGAGGTAAATAATCACATTAAAAGACCAAACACATTGAACTGAATACACTTCATGAAGTGATAATTAGAAATGAAAGGTCTAAAGGTGTTAAAGAAATTGAAGTTATTATTATTATTATTATTATTATTATGATTACAATAAATATATCAAAAGCCACATTCTCATCACAACGTGATATTAAGTGTCGGGCCACATGAAATCGATCGGAGTGCCAAATGTGGTAGGCGAGCCACAAGTTCGAGACCATTACTTTCCACAAACCACAGTCTCATGAATGGTTCTACAAATAACACTCAACACGCTGCAGCAGGAGGAGGAGATGAGGTGTGTGAGACACAAACAGCTGTGAACAATCTGACCTTGGATGGACGACAGGAAGTTGATCTGGGCTGAGGTGTGTAAGGAGCCCTGGACAGAGTGGAAGTGCTGAGGAAACGGCACGGCCAGCTCCGTGTTGAGAACCTGCAGCCGCTCCTTCTTGGCCGTCAGGCTGAGGATCTGGTCCTGGAGACGCTGGTTCTCCTGCTGCAGCGAGTGAAGCGACTGCAGCATCTCGACAACTGGACGCACAGAGACGGGAGATATGACGTTAGGAACCAAATCTGTTCATTTACTGGTCGTGAATACTTGTTTGTTTATAAGTAGTTTATAATTATCAAGACTTAACAAAAGAGATGAAAAATACAGGGTCAGAGATACATCACGACACCTGTCTAACTGAAGAAACAGGCAAAAGTGCAGGATTTCTCTATTTCTTCACAACAAAGAGAACAAAGTGCATATATACAGTATATCTATATATCTATATATCTATATATAGATATATACTGTACACACACTCAGAAACCTGCACTGAGCTTTACTTCAGTCCACTTGAAACAAACCCAGGTGTTTTCAGTTATTCTGAATGATGAGGAAAATACACGAGGCCACTAAACCACTGCTTTTAAAGTTCTTTGTGTAAACTATATGAACGACATGGTGACTTCAACCACCAGATACAGCAGCACGTGTTCAGTGCATGTGGAGGGTGTGCTCTTCACACGTGTTGGAACATTCACACGTTCACACCATCATGTTGACTTTCTCCTCCTCACACATTCTGTTGCCTGAAAACAGTTTCTCTTCAGTTTTCTGAATCACGATACGCGATCATCGAGATCATCACACGGACGATACATCACCATATTTGTCTAACTGAAGAAAAGAAAAAGTTTAATCACAACACAGTGAACAAAGGTCGTTAAGTCCATGTATTGAACGTGGATGGAGCATCTGTTAGCTTAGCTTTCTCCACCATTATCCCGCTGTGAACGCCCTCTTCTTCAGCCACGAAACTTCTGCGCCAGTTTCTCTCAATCACCTAAATGTGTTAATTAACATGTGACTTTTTCACCATTTTGGTTTCATGTTATCGACATATTGTTGCTCTCTGTCGCCCTCTTTCTCTGTCAGTGGTACTGCAGCCTCACAGCAGCTGTGTGCTCTTCTTCTCTACATCATTTTTGTGTGTGTAACATTATCAGGATAACGACGTCTCAGGTCGCTAACAACCCGAAGACAGGGGCAGTTACTCACGAGTGAACAAATCATGAATAAAACGGACGGTTTTTATCACCACGGCTGCGGCGCATCATCGAGAGATACGTTTAGACGCAACTAAAACATCCTGAACACAAGACTGGAGAGAAACCACATGTTTGTGTGAACATGAACACCTCAGCGCCAGGGTTTGGTCAAATTGGCGTGAAGTTGGCGTGAAGTTGGCGTGAAGTTGGCGTGTAGAACTGTATTTGAATCATGTCGTGTGCAACAGTTAGACTGTCTTCACACTGTTGACTCACTGTTGACTCCCATCTCTCCGTTGCTGTGTTTCTCCAGCAGCAGCTCGATGTGGGAGCTGGCTGCAGGGACGTTCTCAGGGTGAGCTCGGACTCCTGCTCCCAGTCCGTCTCTCGGGTCAAACAGAAGAGGAAGACAGCTCATGGGAGACCTGCGTGGAGGAGGAGGAAGAGGAGGAGGAGGAGACAACAGGGAGTCAGAAAACAGGGAGAAGTCACTGCTGCTACCAAGAGAGGAAATTAACCAACAAGACTCGTATGGGCTGTTTTTCCTGATCCACCCATCTGCCACGTTCCTGTTGTTTCCCGTTGATTTTGTTTTGTTCTTTTCAAAAACCTTGGATGACAGTGAAGACGTGACACTTACTGTGAGGAAAGACTCTCTCTCGGCGAGTTCCCCTGACACGGGAAGCGACAGTCATCCATGTCGGACTCTGAAAACCAAGACAAGGAGTCATGAACTTCAATCAGGGTTCCCACACCTTAGTTGATATCAAATTAAGGACTTTAACCACATAATCACAGGATCACAGGATCACAGGATCACAGGATCACATGGTCACAGGATCACAGGATCACATTATCACATGATCACAGGATCACATGGTCACAGGGTCACATGATCACAGGATCACATGATCACAGGATCACGTCACATGATCACAGGTCATCACATGATCACATGATCACATGATCACAGGGTCACATGTTCATCCGCGGATCACAGGGTCGATCCTCACGGATCACAGGATGATGATCATGATCACAGGTCACATGGTCACAGGGTCACACACAGGGTCACGGTCACAGATCACAGGGTCACATGATCATGATCACAGAATCACAGAATCACATGATCACATGATGGTCACATGATCACGCGGATCACAGGATCAGGATCGGGATGATCACATGATCACAGGATCACATGATCACAGGATCACATGATCACATGATCACATGATCACATGATCATCACAGGATCACATGATCACAGGTCACAGAATCACATGATCACAGGGATCACATAACCATAATCACAGGATCACAGGGTCACATGATCACAGGATCACAGGATCACATGATCACATGATCACAGGATCACAGGATCACATGATCACATGATCACAGGGTCACATGATCACAGGGTCACATGATCACAGGATCACGTGATCACATGATCACAGGGTCACAGGATCACATGATCACAGGGTCACATATCACAGGATCACAGGATCACGGATCACACAGGGTCATGATGATCATGATCACGCGGATCACAGGGTCACATGATCACAGGATCACATGATCACAGGATCACATGATCACATGGTCACATCACTGATCAGGATCACATGATCACATGGGGTCACACATGATCACATGATCACATGATCACATGATGATCGGTCACATGATGATCACAGGATCACATGATCAGGATGGGTCACAGGGTCACAGGGATCACACATGGTCACATGATCACAGGGTCACAGAATCATGATCACAGGTCACATGATCAGGATCACATGATCACATGGTGGTCAGAATCACATGATCATGATCACATGATCACGATCACATGATCATGATCACAGGATCACATGATCATCACAGGATCAGGGTCACAGGATCATCACATGATCATGATCACATGATCACAGGGTCACATGATCACATGATCACATGATCACAGGGTGATCAGAATCATGATCACATGATCACAGGATCACAGGATCCGATCACAGGATCACAGGGTCACAGGATCACATGATCACATGATCACAGGGTCACATGGTCACATGGTCACAGGATCTTCCTCTCACCTGGCAGTGAGGTCTGGGCTTGGCTCAGTAGTGGCGGCAGTGTCTGGGCTGTGGAGAGACAGCTGGTGAAAGGCTGAGACGAGGTCATGCTGTAGGTGCTGCTGGAACCTGGATGGACCTGTGACACAATGAACATCATTTAAATATCATTTCAATTATGTTTCTTTAAACTATGTTAAGTAAGACTTCAGCCTAATGTTATATTTGAATTTCAAGTAGTGTACATATATTAGCCAAAATGTTTCCCACAGTCTTTAAATCAATAGAAATATGTATTTATATATAAAGTAATTGAGCTTTTCTTTCATTTCTGTTTGCCTTTGAAAATAATCGTGTATAATAAACTTTTAAACGCTCCGCTGTACTCAGTAAAATGTGAAGACTGTTGCTCATCTGTTGCTGGTCCTGTGAATATGAATATGAGTGGAAACAGGTTACAGAAACTCTGGAGTGCCTTTACTTTGAAAGGGGTACAGGATGTGTTGTTTCTGCTCTGTACCATGTGACAGATGTCTTCTCAGTCGGTGTCACACTTAATAATACTTAATAATAAGCAACCTTAAAAAAGCTGGAATACAAAGTGATTTCACAAAGATAACCAAGAGGATCAGTCACTTCATCAGTCATTGACCAGAAGCTCAAGATCGCTACGACACCACACTATTACCTGATGTGATTACATATATAATCACATCATACAACCTCCCACTCTCACACTCTCACACTCACACACTCTCACACTCACACTCTCACACACACTCACTCACACACTCACACTCACACACTCACACACTCTCACACTCACACACTCACACACACCTCACACTCACACACACACACTCACACTCCTCACACTCTCACACCTCACACACTCACTCTCACACTCTCACACTCTCACACTCTCACACTCACACACTCACACCTCACACCACACACACTCACACTCACACACTCACACACTCACACTCTCACACTCACCTCACACTCTCACACTCTCACACCTCACACTCACACTCACCACTCACACTCTCACACACTCTCACACTCACACTCACACACTCTCACACACACACTCACACTCACACACTCACTCTCACACACCTCACACTCACACTCTCTCACACTCTCACACTCTCACACACTCCTCACACTCACACACTCACACCACACACCACACTCACACTCACACACTCTCACACTGACTGTGATCTCACACTCCTCTCACACTCTCACACTCTCACAGTAATCCATCCCCATACTGCATGTTTTTGAACTGTGGGAGGAAACGGGAGAAGTCGGATAATGAAGAGTTAAATATACCGTGTGAAGTACCTGTGTGTTTGTGACGGCGTTGACCGACGGAAGAGACAGCGAGGAGACATGGGATGGGAGGAGTCCTGAGGAGAGAGGGGTGCTACACATGCCCCCTCCCAGAGACAAGGAGGTGCTACACAACCCCCCACCCAGGGACAGAGGGGGGCTACACACCCCCCCACCCAGTGTGAGAGGGTCCTTGAGGCTGGAGTAGAGACCTGAGAGAGCAGAGGGACAAAGTCATCTCTTTATGTTTATACAGAATCATTGTGCAACTCAAATAGTTCAAACTCTTGCAAATCTACAGCACATTTAGTCCAGTGTTTAAGAGTGAAGGGGAATTATTTCCTTTTGATTGAGATGGATAATAAAATAATTGAGATGTTTGAGCACTGATGTTCAGACATGGAGGAGCGTCGTGCACATGCTTGTTATAAATATCCTTCCACTTAACTCATCACAGACTCCAGGACTTTCTTCACTGTTCACATCACTGCTCACATGCTGCATCACACAACTTCACCAGTAGATGGTGCTAAACCCTACACACTGTACCTTTAAACACTTTGTAACTTATGGTCTCCATTTCCTGCCTCACACATTAAACAGTATGTAGTTAATAATCTGTTTTTGTTAAGTGGAACTCAGCCTTTCTCCTTGTTACGGATGTAATTTAGCAAAGTGTTGTAATATTTACACATGAATGTGAAATGAATGACTGAATTCCATCTGTCTTCTACACTAGGGTCGCGCTGGTTAAATGAAAATGAATCACACTGAAGTCCCTCACACATGAATCCTGTGAGAATCAAGGCAAATGTAGAACAGTGCAAACACAAACCATAATCCAGGACGATACTGTATATGTCAGCTCTCTTCAGATTAAATAACTCAACATTGTGAACATGTCAGAACAAACAGTGTGTGATGATGACACACTCTCTCTCGTTGTCCTCACGCTCGCTGAGCTGCACATCAGCTGCTGACGCTGACACATGTAATGGAAACTTTTCAGAGCGACACAGACACAGTTTTTCTTCACACACAGGAAGCTGGGGAGCTACCACACACACACACACACACACACGCACGCACGCGCGCGCACGCACACACACACACACAGCACACACACACACACACACACACAGACGTGACAGACGTTCTGAGCGTTTTATGTTTCATTTCTGGTCACAATTGTATCAAATGTTGGGAAACAGACGTTTATGTTTCTTCCACGTGTGTAATCATCTGTAATCTGTAATCCCTGACCTCACTGCCATTCCAAGGAGAAATGGGTGGGATTTGTTTGTGCTACTGAGCCAGATTTAACTCCGGCTTTACAAAAGTGAACCATCGTGTGAATTTCCTGGAAATTCTTTCTGTCACAACCTGACACAGTCGCACACAGTCGCAGTCACACAGTCGCACACAGTCACATACAGTCACACACAGTCACACACAGTCACACAGTCGCACACAGTCACATACAGTCGCAGTCACACAGTCACACAGTCGTCACACAGTCGCACAGTCACACAGTCACACACAGTCACACAGTCGCAGTCACACATACAGTCGCAGTCACAGTCACACACAGTCACACAGTCACATACACACACACACACACACACAGTCACACAGTCACACACAGTCACATACAGTCGCACACAGTCACATACAGTCACACACAGTCACACACACAGTCGCAGTCACAGTCAGTCGCACACAGTCACACACAGTCAGTCACAGTCATACAGTCACACACAGTCGCAGTCACACAGTCGCAGACACAGTCACAGTCACATTCAGCAACACAGTTCACACAGCAGTCGCAGTCACACACGTCACGCAGTCACACAGTCACACAGTCGCAGTCACGTCGCCAGTCAGTCACACAAGTCACACACAGTCACACACACAGTCATACACAGTCGCACAAAGTCACACACACAGTCACAGTCACAGTCACACACACTCACACACACAGTCACATACACACACACACACACACAGAGTCACACAGTCACACACAGTCACACAGCGCAGTCACACACAGTCACACAGTCACATAGTCACAGTGCACAGTCACACAGTCACATAGTCACAGTCGCAGTCACACAGTCACACACAGTCACAGTACAGTCACACACACAGTCACACACAGTCACACACAGTCCACAGTCATACACAGTCTACAGTCACACACAGTCACAGTCACACAGCACACAGTCACACACAGTCGCACAGTCCACACACACAGTCGCACACAGTCACAGTCACACACAGTCACAGTCACACAGTCGCACACACTTACAGAAACTCACCAGAGCCAAGCAGTGAGTGACCACGACCTGTGGAGAAACTGCCCACAGAGGAGGTGAACGACAATGAGGTGGAGGAGGAGGAGGAGGAGGAAGAGGTAGGAGGTAGCGTGGTGGGGAAGACGGGGTGTGGGATGGAGGATGGGCTTGTGTAGAGCGAGGAGGTTAAGGCTGGAGGAGGTGGAGGAGGAGGTGCTGCTGCTGCTGCGTGCTGATGGTGGTGGTGAAGTTCCTCTTCCCTCCTCTCTCGGTTCTTGCTGCCCCGCGGGCGCCCAGGGCCGTGGCGACTCTTCTTGTTGCCACGGTGCCTCCTCTCTCTGGGCAGTGGAGGAGGGGGCGTGGCCTTGTCCTCCACATCGGCCTCCTCGAGGACAGGTGGCCGACTCAGTTGAGACGGCTTGCAGAGTGACTTGGAGGGTTTGTAGTCCCCTGAGGAGGAGGAGGAGGAGATCTTGCGGATCTTAGTGCTGCTGCCGAGTCCTGATGAGGAGGTGATACGCATGATGGACCCGAACGTAGAGATGGTGACTTTGTTCTCGAAGGGGCTGGAGTTGTCCTCTGACCTGTCATGACCTTGTGATGCTGCCAGTGGACCATCAGCAGGAGTCAAAGCTGGAGGCTTGTGGTATTTACTGTCCTCCTCCTCTTCATCCTTGTCCTCCTCCTCCTCATCCTTGTCCTCCTCTTCCTCGTTCTCCTGGACCGCTGGCCTCCGGTGACGCTCCTTGCGCTCCTCTCCACTGTGGTCAGGTTCACGCTCCAGACGTGACGAAGACGAGAACTGATGGAAATCCTGAGCTGAAGACAAGGAGCCACCTCCAAGAGAAGAACATGCACAAACATCACAATCCAACTGTTGTCAGCTGTGACGACGCGATCGCGAGCGTGACGACGCGATCGCAGACACGACCGTGTCGTCACAGAGAAGAACATGCACAAACATCATTTTCCATTATACAGTTTGATAGTACGTCCTGCATGGGCGGAGCACAGACTCTGTCACAGTCACAGAAATACAAGTGAACGTCGTCACGCTCGCGCTCGCGTCAAACTTCGTCCGATCACCTGTTTCCAGACAGAATCTAACGACGACGCGTTCTTCTGTGACGACAGACACACTTACCAGTGTTGAAGGGACTGGAGGAGCAGGAGGAGGAGGAGCAGCTCTTGCCAGTGCTCCCTGTCTTTTTACTGCGATGACCATGAGTGTGTGAGCTTAGCTTCTTGGATTTTCCCTCATTGTCTTTGTTGCCATGGTGACTGGAGGAGATCTGTAAACACAGAGATGCTGAACGAGGATTCTTCACAATGTCGGACTCTAAATCTGAATTGAAGAATTACCTTTTCTATGCTCGTTGTCACTGATGAGCTCAGTCTGTCAGACGACTTCTTGTGACGCTCTTTTTGCCGAATCTTGTCTTTATGACTCTGAAACACACAAATGTAAAACATGATTCTCACACACAACAATAATAATAATCATCAAATAATATAATACATAATAGAACTCCTTTTCAACCAAACATATGACATCTAATGAAAATGAGTTTACACTGTTCTGACATTTAAGTATTTACACAAATAACAACACTGATCAACAATCAGAAACAAACAAATGTCAACACCACAATCCCGTCTTACCTTCCTCTGCCTGTGATGGTGGTGTTTGTCCTGTGAAGGAGAGGTAGAGCGCCCCCTGGGATGAGTGAAGGACGTACTTGTATTTTCACTAGAACGCAACTTTTTCTGCTGTTAAGGAAAAACAAACAAACAAACAAACAGACAGACAGAAAAACAAACAGACAGACAGAAAAACAAACAAACAGAAAAACAAACAAACAGACAGACAAAAAACAAACAAACAGACAGAAAAACAAACAAACAGAAAAACAAACAAACAGACAGACAAAAAACAAACAAACAGACAAACAAACAAACAAACAAGGACGTGAATATGTTGTTTCATAATCAGAAGTTTCCAGAACACTGTGGAGCATTTTGACGAGAGCAAATATTATTTGTTCTCAGTCACTTGATTCTTTCATCCAACGGTTGATGTTTTTTTTAAGTTGTGATAGAAATAATAAAATGTTCTGTCACACGTTCATTAGCATCTATAGTGATCATCAATGAATGAGTTGAGAGGTGAGTCTTGTTTAAGATAAGACTATAAGAAGACATTTGACAACATCATCATTCAAAAACTCTCCTGACAGTTTGTGAAAAGACGGTTTTTTCACCAGTTTGTTGTAGTGATGCTTGCAGTAGCCGCAGTATTTGACGTTGTCAGCTTCTGGTCCTTCCTCTTCACACAGCAGACCAGCCATCTGAGCACTGAACACACAGCATCACAGGGTCAGAGCATGAGATCACACACACAACAGACACACAACAGACACACAACAGACACACAAAGGCTTTAATGTCGGATCAAAGCAGCTTCATTTTACAGAATCTAAGAATGCGACACACAGCACATGTGAGGGAAATAAAGAAAACATGTGATGACACGTGACTACAAGTCAAGCTTCACTGAAAATGTGATGCAGAATGAACACAATTACAAAAAATTAAAATCTTCACTCTCTACAACGCAAGGAGAAACACATCATTCAAGTTCTAAAACTGAAATCACAACATGCCACGACTGCTTTGATGACGCACACATAGTATCTGATGAACCAACGATTGTATTTGCAATAAAAACATTCAGTCTTCATCAGTGATTCGCAGCTCTTGCACCAAAGTGTGGAATTCTCCGTCTCCTCTTCCTCCGCATGTCGTTCTCTTTTTCCAGCAACTGATAAAGCAGCTCCTCTTCGTCCTCGTCATCATTCTTCTCGTTGCCATGATCGCACAATGAAGCTCTCCGCTCACGTGGACCCGTGTGTTTATCCTCATGGTCTTCTTTGGTAAGAATGTGTCCAAACCAGATGGTGAAGTGGGACACACGAGTACACCAGTGTCTCAACAAGGACACTCGTCAGAGACACAATGCATTCATTTGTCCTATACTCGAACCTTAACCATCACAACTGAGACTAAGACACACACACACACACACACACACACACACTTTACATCTTCTTAACACTCACCATGTGACGTGAAAGGCCTGTCTGCAGCCTTGTCTGTTGCAGGTCATGCAGGCTCCACACGCTGCCTTGCTCTCCCTCCCATGGTCCTCACAGATATAACAGGTCTGGAGAAGCAGATGTTATGATTCTTATCATCGTCATCGTCATCATCATCAACGTCATCATCGTCAACGTCATCATCGTTCATCGTCAGTCAGCGTCATCGCCATCATCATCGTCATCATCATCGCAACGTCATCATCGCCAGTCATCGTCATCATCGCCATCATCATCATCGCCAAGCGCCATCATCGTCATCAACGTCATCAACGTCATCATCATCATCATCGCATCATCGTCGTCATCCGTCATCATCGTCGCGTCATTCATCATCATCATCGCGTCATCTCATCATCGTCATCATCATCACAATCGTCCCGTCATCATCATCACAATCATCGTCATCTTCATCACAATCACCATCATCATCAACGTCATCACAATCATCGCCATCAACATCATCATCATCACATCAATCACCATCATCATCATCATCATCATCATCAATCATCGTCATCATCATCATCACAATCATCGTCATCATCATCAACGCATCATCACAATCATCATCATCAACGTCATCAACGCATCATTCATTATCATCATCATCATCATCACAATCATCATCATCATCATCAATCATCATCATCGCATCATCATCATCATCAACGTCATCATCATTCATCATCATCATCATCCATCATCACAATCATCATCAAGCGCATCATCATCATCACAATCATCGTCATCATCATCAAGCGTTATTATCACAATCATCATCGCATCATCATCACAATCCACGTCAATCATCACAATCATCGTCATTATCATCATCGCAATCATCGTCATCATCACAATCATCATCATCACAATCATCATCGGCATCACCATCATCGCGTCATCATCGTCAACATCACAATCATCGTCATCTTCATCACAATCACCATCATCAACGCATCATCACAATCACCATCATCGTCATCATCATCATCAATCATCATCAACAACGCCATCATCGCTCATGTCATCATCACATCATCACCATCACATCATCATCGTCATCAACGCATCATCATCATCACATCACCATCATCATCATCGTCGTCATCATCATCATCATCATCAATCATCATCATCATCACAATCATCGTCACATCATCGCATCATCACAATCATCGTCATCATCATCCGTTATCACAATCAACGCCATCATCATCACAATCATCATCATCATCAATCCATCGTCATCATCATAGTCATCATCGTCATCATCATCACAATCATCACCATCATCATCGTCATCATCATCACAATCATCATCATCATCACAATCATCGTCATCATCATCATCATCACAATCATCGTCATCATCACAATCATCGTCATCATCACAATCGTCGTCATCGTTGTGTGTTGTGTTGCGTTCAATGTCGCCGTTTGTTGTCTTTGCACCGGAGCAATGTTGTGCTACACATCTCACTGACACGCACACACCATGTCTACCACAGCCTGACTGCAGCATGATGAGAAACAGCTGTACATCCATGTTCTGGCACAGTTCTGGCACAGCCGGACTGGACTGGACTCTGTTTTCAGTCAGAGAGACAGTACCTGGTGCTTTTGTTAGCACCTGTTGAACTGCTGGTCACTGATTGGTCAGAGAGTGCCGTCACTGGAAGAGTCATGAGCGCGACGCCCGGCGACACGAGGACAGAGAAGTCTGGTGAACGCCGGTGATCGTGAGCTGCATCACAACCCGTTACTTCCATTTATTCATATTTATGTGCTGTTGTGAGTCTTCAATAAAGTTTAACATTACTGTAACTTAATGATCATAATGTGGTGAACAGTGAGGGAGATGAACGAGAATGATGAGGACAAACACAACTGTTAACCAGATGTTGTGTGTGTGTGTGTGGGGGGGGTGGGGCTTACATCAAAGCTGTGCATTTGCTTTCAAAACATAGTTTTATTGTATCTTATACATTTTAAAGCTGATTTCCTTGTTTGACACCAATGCTCCTTATTCATATTCTTAATAAACTCAGTTTATTTTTGACTGTAAAGAAGTTGGATGTTTATATTAAAGTGCAGGAGGTGAAAAGCAAACATGTTGATCCATCATGTGCAGTCAGGATTTTTAAAGCTGGGATTCTCACATCTTGTAAGCATCAGGCTTCATTGTCCTGAAACTATGCACACAGTACTGTAAATGCGCACACACACACACACACACACACACACACACACACAGTGAGTGGGGTTGACTGGTGGTGGGAGGGGGGAGGGGCTGAGGAGGCCTAGCAACAGGTGCGGGACAAAGGAACAGTGGGCTCTTTACCTTTCTTCACTCGGCCTTTTCTCTCTCTCCCATTCCCCCCCCTCTCCCCCACGTCATCCTCCAATCCACACATCTCAGCTCTCCCTGTTCCCCTCAGAGGATGCTGGGTATGTGACGAAGACCAGAGAGGCAACCCAGCGTGTTAAAGAAAAGAAAGAAAGAAGGAAGGAAGGAAAGAAAGAAAAGAAAAGAAAGAAAGAAAGAAAGAAAGAAAGAAAGAAAGAAAGAAGGAAAGGGAAGAAGTGGCTTCTTGGGTTTTCGCTGTCCAGAACTTCAGGCAGCAGAATGTGGATGAACGGCTCTGCATGTGATTTACTGTCACTGACACAGTAACATGAAACCAAGCATGCCGTCATGAGCATACACAGCTTTCAAAAGTTTAGTGCTGAACTCACGACTTCTGTTCCACACACTCTGCAAACTCTGTCAGTGTCTACAGGTAAATAATAAGACGGTCACGAGACAGATGATGTGTGTACAGTTACACACAGTTACACACAGTTACACACAGTTACACACAGTTACACACAGTTACACACAAGAGCATTTCTGTCTGTCAGAGACTTTAACAAAGGAAACAAATCCAGCACAAAGAAAGATTAGGTGACAGCATTAAAAATGTTAATTCCTTGACATAATGAGTTAGTTTAATGGTTTGTGCTCATTTTCAAGCTTCATTTTATTGTTTTACAGCTTTATAGTATTCATCTATGCAGATGATGAACTCCTCTTCACATTCTCTCTCTCTCTCCCCCTCCTCTCTGTCCTTCCTTCCTTCCTTCCTTCAGCTGACTCCTTCTCCCTCATGCATCCCAACTGTGCCACAGACACCTTCCTCTCTCCTCTGTCCTCCTCTCTTGACTGTCTCTGTCCTCTTAGTTCACGGCGGGTTCGTAAGTCCTGTCCAGCCTTGTGTGTGTGTGTGTGTGTGTGTGTGTGTGTGTGTGTGTGTGTGTGTGTGTGTGTGTGTGTGTGTGCGTGCTGAGAGAGCCACGATACGGGCAGCAGAAAGGAAATGGAGGACGAGCTGCTTTTCTATCCTTCTCTTCTCTCCACCTTCACTGCCTCTATCTCAATCCTTCCATCAGACTAAAATTCAATCCTTCTTTCCTCGATCTTCTCTAACCTCTCTACCTGGCACCAGGTACTATTTTTAGTGACTATTTTATGACTCCGCCCACGTTAAGTAAGAACTTTTTTGTAGTGGAGATGCGACCTAATCGTGTCGCGTCTACTACTTCACAAAAAAGTAGATTGGCTGTTGTTTCGTCTCTCTCCTCTGTGCTCATCCTCTTGGACCTTTCTGCAGCGTCTGACACAGTTCACCACCAGACCCTGACTTCCTCCCTTCAAGAACTAGGTGTCTCAGACTCTGCACATCTAACCCTGTAGCTGCTGGCATCCGCTTCAAGACTCTAGTTTGTCTTACTTGAAGCTCTTACTTACTTCTAGCTCTTGTTAAATGCACTTATTGTAAGTGTCTTTGGATCAAAGCGTCTGCTAAATGACATGTGATGTAATGTAATGCATGAAACACACACAGCAGTGTTGAAATTGTGATGTTCTCAAACCAAAATGATTATAGATTTAATGTTTTCGTTGTTCTCTGGAGCAAAGACAAGAAATGCACAATTGTAAAATACAACATTTAAACATTTAAGAGGCTGAAAAAATACAGCCTATTTTAAATATATAAAGAAACTAAGAGGTGAGGCTCTAAGTAGAGTTGTTCCGATTCCAATACCGGTATCGGAAATGCCTCCGATACTGTGGGCATCGGTATCGGCGAGTACTGGAGTCCATGCATCGATCCGATACCACGTAATTTATTAGCGCTTAGCGTTAGCTCTGACACGGTTCTTCTTTGCCGCTCTTGAAACAGTTTCACTGTGCTGTTTTAGAGGTGTGAAGAAGAACTGATCACCCGACACCTGTAGACAAGGAGCCAACATTAGCTCATCATGTCGGTGGTTTGGCAGTATTTACCAGTTAGCTCTGTTAGCGTTGTTCGCTGCGCTAGCTCCGTTAGCGCGCCTACAGTCAAACTGGAGCGGCCCGTTTATTAAACGAATAGAGCAGCGCGACAACTAACCAGCGTACCTGTACCTGCGTATGTATGCCTCTGTTTTTAAAGTTTAGCGTCACTTCAGAGACTCATTTTAACAATCTGGAGTCAAGTAAAAATGATGTCACACATGTCCTTTCCCGGTCAGTTGTCATGGAAACATGAAGCTCGGCCAGTGCTGCGTTGTTTGGACCAGAGTCAAAACAAACGTACAAGCTGAAAAACGAAATAACATATCACTGGTAAAAATAAATGTCTTTGTTCATGTTTTACAGAGGGTTTAACCTGAGCCACCAATGATAATCATATCACAGTCATGCAGGTGTAGTATGATAGATATTTCTTTATAACACACTGGTATCGGTATCGGTACTCTGTATCGGCCGATACCCACAGCACACGTATCGGTATCGGTAAGGAAAAAATGGAATCAGAACATCTCTAGCTGTGTGTGTGTGTGTGTGTGTGGGGGGGGTGGGGTCCATACAGTGTAGAGCTCCACAATATCAGGAAATACATGTTTTTTTGTCAATGTATATTTTGTGAAGACTTTGTGAACAAGATCGTAAAGTGTTGAATCGTAACAAAGACAAGAGAAAACTAAACCTTATGGCTGCTGTTGTACTTTACTCTGCACAGCAAGAGCGTGTTAGCGTACCAGTACTATTTTTAGTATCTGATACCAGGTACTAAAAATAGTACTGGTACCAGTACTATTTTTAGTACCTGCTCAGACGAGGTTCCAAACACGTGAGTCGATAACGATGTGATGATTGGTCAGACTGCCGTCACAGAGGACGAGACGTCCCACATAGAACAGAACTTGACAGAAATCAAGCCGAACAACGTTGAACTGTAGATCAGTTAAAACTACTCAACAATCCTAAAAACACGGGTTAATCCCCGACAACTACGTGGAAATCTCAATTCAACAGCTTTATTTATCCCCGGTTTGCAGCGTCAGTCACACAAAACGTACAAGAAACTGACAACAAAGAGGACGACCATGGAGAAGGGACAAGGATGTTGTGAAGGAGGACATGAGGACAGAAACAGAAGACGAAACAAGGTCTCAAACTTGTGGCCCCACACTCCATTCAATGAGGCCCATCCCTTAAAATAACAATAATAATAATAATAATAATAATAATAACATTTTTTTAAAAACGTGTCGACACTCGTCACTTTGTCGTGAACAGGGAGCAATATTTTTTTTTATTATAATAATAATAATGATAATAATAATAATAATAATAATAATAATGATGATGATAATAATAATAATACTGATAATAATGATAATAATAATAATACTGATAATAATAATAATAATAATGATAATAATGATAATAATAACGATAACAATAATAATAATGATAACAATAATAATGATAATAATAATAATGATGACGATAATAATAATAACAATAATAACTAAGTTATATGAATCACTTCTAAATGTATGTATCTTATATATGAGCATGTTTTATTACGGTCGTCTATCTGTTATTGTTCATTTTTTATTTCAATTTACGACATCATTTTTTTTCATTGTGAATTGTGTACAATTCAACATCATAACAAACACATTTACTTAGTGAAACATCATCGTGAATATCTTTATTGTGTTATCATGATTATGAGTTCATTAACCTTCTTTTCCCAGAGAGAGTGCGCGGTGTGCGCGCAGCGCAGGTGCGTGGCGCGCGGTGTGTGCGCGTGTGTGTGTGTGTGAGTACCTTGATGTATCGCTCGTGTGGGACATACTGCAGGATGATGGGCTCCATGGTGAGGACGTTGGCAAACTGCACCTCAGGGATGTAGAGCGCACACACGACGTGGGCCCAGCCTGATGACACAGAACAAGAGTGGATGAGTGACGCCTTCATGTTTGTGTGAGGAGCCTGTTCTTGTGCCTGAGGGACGCACCGCCGCTGTCCGTCCTCTTGAGGGCTCCATCTTTGTGGGGGCACAGTTCACACCTCTGGAAGGGCAGAAGAAGAAGCAGCAGAGAGTTTAGAGGGGCAGATGCAGCAGAATGGTGCATGAGCAGGTGTCGCGTGGCCTATTTTGGCTCCGTGTACTCACCACGCGCGCCGCCCTCTCCTGTGACTCGCACTTCCGACAGAACCACGGGCCGGTGGGCACCTGGACGATGCCGTAACATGCTGACACACACACACACACACACACACACACACACACACACACACACACACACACTGAAATCATCTGCAGTCACCTCACGTTAATTATGGGTTGATGCTGATTTTTAAAAACCAGAGCAGCTGATAATATTCAGCCTTTTTATTTCCTGTTTGTCCGTTTAATGACACACTGTGTTTTCAATATGAAGAAACATTAAATACACAAAACAGGTCATTATCGGCCGATTATTAAAAAGTTATAGAAAAATATGAAACCAGCTCCAAAATCAGCAAAAGTGAGTCAAAAGAGTCAAATAAAACATCTCATATAAACCAGTTTCATATGTGAACAGTGTAAACACCAAGACACAAGGCCCCGAGATCAAGATATAAATCCAATCAAACAAAACCAGATCTGAATCACTTCAACAGAAACAGAATCCTGTCAGTTCTAATTCAGGCCACTTTCAAATGTAAACAGTGTAAACAGAACGTCACATGGTCACGAGTGGGACCTAAATCCAATTTATGATCCCAAAAACAGGTCTGAATCACATCTACAGAACCGCTTCAGTGTGCTAATGTGAACACAGATGTATAATCTGACCGGATCCACTTTAACATGTGGTCAGTGTGAACAGCACAAATCACACTGAATCTGACTCTTGGACCACATATGAAAGTGGTCTAGAGGTTCCGGTTCCATTTGAAGAAAGAAAACATTAGTGAGTGACATATTCTGCCGTGTTACCGTGTTGCCATGGTGACACCATGGAACCAACCGGCGATTATCTGTCGCAAAACCACACCACGACTCTCTCCGTGTGCCGTTAAGTGAACCGGGCCAGACACGGACCATCCCGGTCCGGTGTCACCGTGCGTGTTTAATCGCGAGTGGAAACAACACACACACACACACAGCACGCCTCCCTACCCCTCCCACCCACACACACACACACACAGACGCACGTACACATAGAAAACACCAGCAGCAGCGGCGGAGGCGGCGGCTCCTCCTCCGCCGCCTCCGCCGCCTCCTCCGCCTGCTGCCGCCACCGCTGCTGCCCCGGTAATGAGCGGCTAACGGCGGCTAAGACGTGACGTTACCTTGGTGAACGGCGACGTTACAGCCGTGTCCATCACAGTAGACCAGCGGGTTCTCCGCCCAGCCTCGCTCGTCTGAACACACGCAGCAGCCTCCGACCATTTCCCGCATGCTGCTCCCGCATGAAGAATTGTAGTTTCCTCTCCCGGCAAACGGCTCACACTTCACGGGCTCGTCAAGTGTTCACCCGCCGCTCCGCACCGCCGCGCCGGGCATAGTCACAGGCCGCGTCCGTGGCGCAGTTTGACCGCAGCGGAGAGACCAAATCTCGGCGTGGGATTCGCTGCTGCTGCTGCTGCTGCTGCTACGTTTTTTCCGTGATGTCCTCCCTCGTCCCCATAGAAGCGATGCAGTGCGCATGTGCAGACCTGTTCTGGGTCAGAAGGAAGAAAACTCACAATAACAAAGGTGGAAACTTCACGTTGGGACATAAACACACTTTCACTGGTTTGATTTAAAGAATAATAAAATACATCTTAACGAAGACACACACACACACACACACACACACACGAGCGTCACTGTGACAATTTCATTCGATTATTAAAACATGTGGATGAACCAGACAAAACCTCTGGCAACACTGATCCTCCAACGACTCAACAGCGCCACATTCAGGGTCTCCACAGAACAGCAAGTTACAAGCGATTACACCATCCACCTCATCACCAGAGCTGAGCATGCAGAAGAAAACTCTACTGAATTAGACTGTGATGTAATATCATATAATATCATATCATATAATATCATATCATATCATATCATATCATATGATATCATATCATATCATATAAGATCATATAATATAATATAATATATTATATTATAATATAATATAATATAATATCATATCATATCATATCATATCATATCATATAATATAATATATTATAATATAATATAATATCTTATAATATAATATAATATAATATCATATAATATCATATAATATCATATAATATCATATAATATAATATAGTATTACAACAATAATGATGATAATAATAATAATAATACTGATAATAATAATAATAATTATGATAATAATAATAATAACAATAATAACTCAATTATATGAATCACTTCTAAATGTATGTATCTTATATATGAGCATGTTTTATTATGGTTGTCTATCTATTTTTTTTTTATACATAATATAGAAATAGAATAGAAACATTTGTGCGATAATTATCAAAACAAAATAAAACTAACAGTGTCCTCAACATCATAGTTTGAAACAACATGTTTGGTAAAGGCTGTAGTTTGATTCCAGGTTTTAAAACGTCTGATAAAAAGATCAGATCTTGTCTCATGGTCAAAGGTTTGTTACATCAGCGTGGAGTTGACTGTGATGTTGACGTCAGTCAGCAGGTGTCACCAGAGCTCTCTCAGTGTGACTCACATGTCTTTGTGTCACTTCTGTCTCCACTGACTAAACTCTGTCTCACACGGGACCTGTGACACACACACACACACACACACACACACACATTCTTGTACTTACAGACATAATACATTCTCTAGAGCCATGGTTCTCAAACTGTGGTATGTGTACCACCAGTGGTACGTGATCTTCCTCTGGTCAAACTACAGTTCTACTTTATATTACCAGGGTATGTGACCGGAGTGGAGCTGAGGAACTTTGACCAATAAGAAACTAATAATAATGATTAGAGTCATCTAATCATCTCTGAGCACTTTATAGTTTGTCTTACGTGAAGCACTGACTCACCTCGAGCTCTTGTTTGTACCCAAATGTTGAAATGCACTTATTGTAAGTCGCTTTGGATCAAAGTAATGAAATGCAATGTAAAGTAATCTAATGGTATGTAACGTAATGGAATAATGTAATGTAATCTAACGTAATGTCATGTAATGAAACGTAATGTAATGTCATGTAACGTAATGTAATGGAACGTAATCTCTCGCTGCATTTTAATCTAAATTCACTAGTTTGTAACTTACCCTGCGCACACACACACACACACACACACATACACACACACACACACACAGTGATAATGGTGTTACTTTGAGAGCTGGATATTTTGTCAGCTGGTTCTTGGAATAAAAACTGGTCTCACCACTTACCCTGAACCCTGAACCCTGAACCCACTTGCTGTGCTACTGATCACATGAACTGTGTTCACTTCATGTGAGTCAGGACAGTGTGACTGTGAACCACCGCGCAGCCTGAAACTGAGGAAGCTAAACTGAACTCAACCGTCAATCATGATTTACATCTGTGATTTTCCCACTCTGACCTGAGAGCAAAGAGCCTGAAAAAGCCCTTTAAAGCTGTGAATGTCCTCATAAAGACACTACTAACGTGTAATCCCTAATTTTAACCATAACTAGCAAATAACCAGCATTATTTGGATTAAAGATTATTTTCATAATCGATTCGTCTGTTGATTATTTGGAAATGATGATGTAATAATTATTAATAAATCCTGATAACGCCATGCACTTTAAATGAAAACATAATATTTAAAAATTGGAGACATTAAAATAATTTTGAGTGCAGAAAAACAGAAGGAAAACAAAAAGTTGGTTAAAATATCTCGGAAATAAAACAATCTTAAAAATAATCTTAAAATAATGTATAATGCAGCAAAAAGATTCAACTTTAAAGTGCTAACAGAGTATCAGTTAAATGCTGCTTGAACTCAGTGGACTGGACCTTTAATGACTGAACTTTAAAGTCTAGTCTAAGTAAACCTTAAACCAAGTCTTAACCCTGAAAAAGCCGCTTAAAGTCGGTCAAAATGTCCTCACAGAGATATGAATACACACACACACGTTTGCTGGTCCTTCTGTTTACTTCTGTTACATTAAACACAAGGTCAGATTGGTCAGATTACATTATCTGACCAACACACGCCTCACAGGAGGATGAAGTTAGTTATCGCAGAGTTAAACCTCCTATAACTGGAAAAGAGAAGCAGAGTGTGTGGTTGAGCTTCTGTAATGGATGACTGAGCTTTTTCATCTGACATATGGACGCCAAGCTGTGAGGACGGTTTGTCTCACGAGACACTTCACTTCTCAAAGAGACACAAAAAGGGAACTGGCTCTGATGGAGAGGACAGATAGTGAGGATGAGGAGGCAGCTGGATGAAGAAAACACCCCGAGCTGCATGACCGAGTCGTCTCTCTCACACACACACACACACACACACACACACACACACACACACACACACACACACACACACACACACACACACACACAGGTTTTTTTGGGAGTTTGTACAAAACTTTGAATTAAGATTTGTCAAATAACACAAACATACACTGACGCTGTGATTCATTCAAACAATAACAACAATAATAATAATTAGAAGAAGAACAAAAAAACCCTCATTAGGACCAGGTTTTGGTCTCCATGACTGGTCATTGTGTTATATGAAGGATTTGAATCTCCTTTTGTTTGTCTTGGTTGTTTTATTGTGAAAAGCCGTGTGACTCACACACATTTGTAGGAAATTCAAATAAAGCGTCAGTGAAAGTTTCCCACATTCAGTCAGAAGAGATGAATAAAAGTTGTTACTGATAAATTCCCATATGTGCACTTTTACTGGCAGAGAGGAGGATTTCTGACAGAACGTCACTGTGACACACAGTGACATTCTGTATCTACGGCAACAACCATGAAACCACTCATTCAGGCTGTTAATAGTTACAATATTATGTGCATTAAAGCTGTAGTACGCACCTTTTAACCTTTTAACAGACGTCTGTGACATTTAAACCACAAGTTTAAGTTGAAGTTGAAGTTTTTATGTAAACAATCAATAAACAACTTTGGGGAAATGATGATGTCATAGTGCCACCTAGCTAACACTTAACGCTACTACATGTCCTTCTTCTTCTCGTGTTCACAGTGGGGAGTTTATGGCTAACTATGACCAACTAATGACCAACTAATGATCAACTAATGATTAATGATCAGCTATTATCAACTAATGATCACCTAATAATTAAGTAATGATCAACTAATGATCATCTAATGATTAACTAATGATCAACTAATGATCAACTAATGATTAACTAATGATCAACTAATGATTAACTAATGATCAACAATGATCAGCTAATGCTCAACTAATGATCAACTAATGATCAACAAATGATCAGCTAATGATCAACTAATGATCAACTAATGATTAACTAATGATCAACTAATGATCAGCTAATGATCAACTAATGATTAACTAATGATCAGCTAATGATCAACTAATGATTAACTAATGATCTATTGATGAACTAATGATCAACTAATGATCAGCTAATGATCAATGAATGATGAACTAAGATTAACTAATGATCAGCTATTGATCAACAACTAATGATCAACTAATGATCTAATGAACTAAAGATTAACTAATGATCAGCTATTGATCAACTAATGATCAATGATCAGCTAATGATCAACTAATGATTAATGATCGGCTATTGATCAACTAATGATCACCTAATGATTAAGTAATGATCAACTAATGATCAACTAATGATCATCTAATGATTAACTAATGATCAACTAATGATCAACTAATGATTAACTAATGATCAACTAATGATTAACTAATGATCAACAATGATCAGCTAATGCTCAACTAATGACTAACTAATGATCAACAAATGATCAGCTAATGATCAACTAATGATCAACTAATGATTAACTAATGATCAGCTAATGATCAGCTAATGATCAACTAATGATCAACTAATGATTAAGTAATGATCAGCTAATGATCAACTAATGATTAACTAATGATCAGCTATTGATGAACTAATGATCAGCTATTGATCAACTAATGATCAGCTAATGATCAACTAATGATTAATGATCAGCTATTGATTAAGTAATGATTAACTAATGATCAACTAATGATCAGTTAATGATCAACTAATGATCAGCTATTGATCAACTAATGATTAACTAATGATCAGCTAATGATCAGCTAATGATCAACTAATGATTAAGTAATGATCATCTATTGATCAACTAATGATGAACTAGATTAATGATCAACTAATGATTAACTATTAACTAATGATTAAGTAATGATCATCTATTGATCAACTAATGATGAACTAAAGATTAACTAATGATCAGCTAATGATCAGCTAATGATCAACTAATGATCAGCTAATGATCAACTAATGATTAAGTAATGATGGCTATTGATCAACTAATGATTAACTAATGATCAACTAATGATTAGTAATGATCAACTAATGATCAACTATTGATCAACTAATGATCAGCTAATGATTAAGTAATGATCAGCTATTGATCAACTAATGATTAACTAATGATCAGCTAATGCTCAACTAATGATCAACTAATGACTAACTAATGATCAACAAATGATCAGCTAATGATCAACTAATGATCAACTAATGACTAACTAATGATCAACAAATGATCAGCTATTGATCAACTAATGATCAACTAATGATTATTTCGTTATTTAATCCATTAATGTTAATTTATGGTTATTTCATTCTAAGTTAAAATTCAGTTAATATTAACTCATTAGTTAATGTTAACTAATCAATAGTACATTATTCCATGACCATTAACTAATGATTAGTTAATCATTAGTACTCACATTAGTACGCACTCACACACACACACACTCATGCGCACACACACACACACACACTGACAAGTTGTGAAGAAACCACAGCTGACAGGAGACATGTGAGGCAGTGTGTGTGTGTGTGTGTGTGTGTGATGGACTCATTAAAAGTATTTTTACACCTTTTATACACACAGGAAACAGGAAAACCATCACTGTTCAAAACACAATCATTTTTCTTCGACTTTGTTCAACATTTACACAACGACATCATAATGCTATGAAATATAGAGGTCGACCGATAATTTACTATTTATCTGATAAGAAAATCAGTTGAATGATAACAAATAATACCCGAATATTCCTTAACTTCAATAACCAGAGACTTCTGTGCAGTTATATACAGTATATTTTATTAAAAAAGAACTAACTGTTAAATACATAACACAAAATAAAGTTTAAAAAAATGGGCCCAACAGATGAATGGGTGAACGTCTACTATAACATACAGTGGTTTGAGCAGGAATCACCAGCATCTTCACGTTCTCTGCTGGTGGAAGAATAAGCAGTGACTTTTATTTTTACTAAATAAAAGTCCACGTTTAGCTTCAATAACAATAAACAACACGAGATGGTTTTGTTTTCTTTGTTCATTTACAAACATCACGTTTCTCTCTGTATGTCATGATGTCATGATGTCATGTCGGGTGAGAAATGAGTCTTAATGTTGTAAAAAGAATCAAGAACTCCCGGCACATAGATGACACTAAAATAACACGTCACACACACACACACACACACACACACACAGCCTCATCCTAATTCTAACATGAATACACACACACACGCACACACTTGTTTTTATTTGTTAGTGAGGACACATCATAGAAAAAGACTTTTAAAGTTGTGAGGAGCAGCCAGAATATCTGCATAATGACAGGATTTGATGTTTTCTGGACCTCACAAAGATATGATTACATGTACACACACACACACACACACACACTGGAGCATCATCCTAATTCTAACACAAAAACAAAGAAATCACAGAAACACGCACATACTTGTTCTTCTGTCTTAGTGAGGACACGTCAAAGTAGTACATTCACTAATGTTAACCCTGAACCCTGAGTGTGTGTGTGTTCTTGTATTTGGTACCTCTGTAGGACCTGTTCTGGCATGAACAGGACCAGGAGTCTTCATGGAGACCAAAACCTGGACCTAAATGAGACAGATAGAAAGACACTTTGTTTATGTGCGTGTGTGTGCGTGGACATGAATGGAAGCTACTTTAGCTCCAGGCGGTGCTCTCCTCGCGCTATGTGTGAGGAGAACTCGTAGCGGTCGCGGCTGCGGTGGCCGCACACGTTGCACTCCAGCGGGTCACGGAAGCCGTGGCAGCCCATGTGGATGGTGAACATGACGTAGTCCAGGAAAATCACCCTGCAGTGGCCGCAGGGGTAAACCGCCCCGGGCGGCGCTCCGGCCTCCTCGTCGGCCCGCGCTGCTCGCAGAGCCTCCAGCAGGGGGAGCGGGACAGGCTGAGCGTGAGGGTGGGGGCCGCCGTTCTGGTGGCTCAGCCCGCCCAGCAGGTGACCTAAGCTGTACATGATGGGCTGCGACATCTGCAGGCTGTCAGCAGGGAAGGAGTCCATGCTCAGCTGCGGCTGCGCAGAGTGAGGGAGGCCCAGGAAGGACAGCCCCATCTTGTGGCCGTTGGTCAGGCCTACAGGGTTGACGTCGGTGCGGCTCAGCGGGATGGGGTAGGGTCTGTGGGCGGGAGCCGTGTCGCTGTCTGGGCCTGAGTGGATCTGTTGATGCTGCTGATGGGGGCCGTCCGGCCCCGGAGAGCCCGGCGACGGATCCTTGACGTCGGCTCTGTGGACCAGCTCTCTGTTAAAGCTCAGGTCCAAACACACACCGTTGTCTCCTAGACCAGGAAGACAGAGCATTCAGGACTCAACAGCAGCAGGTTTCAGACACAAGACACACGCCTCCAACACAGGCAGCACTTACAGCACGGACACGCCTCCGACACGCCTACGACACAGGCAGCACTTACAGCACGGACGCCTGCACAGCCCTTAAAGCGCGGACGCGCGCCCTACGACACAGGCAGCACTTACAGCGGACAACGCCTCCGACACAGGCAGCACTTGCAGCACCGACCGCCTCCGACTGCGCCCTGCGACACAGGCAGCACTTACAGCACAGACCTGAACCTCCGCCAGGCGGCGCAGCGGGACAGCCTCGACGCCTCCGACACAGGCGCTTGCCACAGCAGGTGCGCCTCCAGCACGGGCAGCGCCTGGCCGCCCTGCGTGCGCCCTCACACAGGCAGCGCCTCCGACACAGGCAGCCGATGCGCCCTCACGACACAGGCAGCACTTACAGCGCGGACAGCGCCTCCGACCGCACTCCGACACAGGCAGCGCACAGCGCCCTCGACACGCGCGCACGGCGGACTGCGCCTCCAACACAGCACTTAAAACGCGGACCGCATGCTCTGACAGCCCTCACGACGCAGGCAGCAGCCTGTTGGACCGCCTCCACACGGGCAGGCGCACCTGCCTCCGACCGCCCTGACACAGGCGGCACTTACAGCGGACGCGCCTCCGACACAGGCAGCGCACAGCGGACTGCGCCTCCGATCCGCGCCTCCGACACAGGCAGCAGCCGCGGACCGCGTACGCGGACCGCAGCACAGACTCCACCGCGCCCTACACAGGCAGCACTTAAAGCAGGACCTCTCCAACACAGGCGGCACCTCTGACAGAACGCCTGCGACACAGGCGGCACAGCGGACACGCCTCCAGCACAGGCAGCGCGCCTCCGACCGCCTCCCGACAGCCGCGACACAGGCTGCAGCACACGGGCAGCACTTGTACCGGACAGCCTCCGACACAGGCAGCACTGGCCAGACCGCGCCTCCGACACGGGCAGCGACACAGGCAGCACTTGCAGCGGACCGCCTCCAACACAGGCAGCGCACTTACAGCAGACGCCTCGACGTGCATTAGCCCCTACGACACAGGCAGCACTTACCGGACCGCCTCCGACACAGGCGCGCCTGCCTCCGACCACCTCCGACACAGGCAGCGCACAGCGCGGGACAGCCTCCGACACAGGCAGCACTTACAGCACAGCCTCGACACAGGGCACGCACCGGACCAGGCAGCGCAGCGCGGACCGCGCCTCCAGCACAGAGCAGCCCTTACCGACACACACAGGCAGCACTTGCTTGCCAGCACAGCGCCCTGCGACGCAGCACCTCACGGACCACAGGCAGGCAGCCCGCGCAGCACAGACACGCCTCCGACACAGGCAGCACTTACAGCCGCCGGACGCGCCTCCGACACAGGCAGCACCCCGCACCGCGCGCGCCCCTCCGACCGCCTCCAGCACAGGCAGCCCCGACAGCCCTACGACACAGGCAGCGCACAGCCGCGGACCGCGCCTCCAACACAGCAGCGCCAAAACGCGGACAGCTGCGCCCTCGACACAGGCAGCGCACAGCGCGGACCGCCTCCAACACAGGCAGCACCTGGCACAGTGCGCCCACTCCGACGCGCCTGCGACACGGGCAGCGCACAGCACAGACTGCGCCTCCGACACAGGCAGCGCAGCGCGGTTCTGCGCCTCCGTGCGCCTCCGACACAGCACCACAGCCGCAGGACACGCCTCCAACACAGGCAGCCCTTACAGCACAGGCAGCGCCTCACGGGCACACTTACAGCGCGGACCGCCTCCGTGCGCCCTCACGACCTCCGACACAGGCAGCACCCCGCGCGGACCGCGCCCCGCTCCGACACAGGCAGCACCCACAGCACCGCGCCTCCGACCGCGCCCTCACGACGCTCCACCCTGGCCGCACAGGCAGCACTTAAGCACGGACGCGCCTCTGACGCGCCTGCGACACAGGCAGCGCACAGCGCACAGCCTCCAACACAGGCAGCACTTTGCTGGGCATGCGCCTCCGACAGCGCCCTGCGACACAGGCAGCACTTACAGCACGCAGCGCCTCCGACGCACAGCACTTGCTGCGGACCGCCCTCCGAGCACACAAGGCGCGCACCATCTCCCACGCGCGGACCGCCGGCACAGCAGCCCGCCACAGGCTTGCAGCACCTGGACTGCCCTCAGACCAGCCCTCTGACACAGGCAGCACTTAGCGCAGACCGCAGGCAGCCGCGCGGACTCCAACACAGGCAGCACCCGCAGCGCGGACCGCGCCCGCTCCCAACACAGGCAGCCCTGTACGGGATATGCCTCCGACGACACAGGCAGCACTTACAGCCGGACGCGCCTCCGACGCCCTACGACACAGGCAGCACTTACAGCCGCGGACCGCGCCTCCGACACGCCCTACGACACAGGCAGCACCCACAGCGGACTGCGCCTCCGACGCTCCAACACAGGCAGCACTACTTACAGCACAGACGCGCCTCCGACACAGGCAGCACTTACAGCGCCTCCGGCAGGCAGCACACCGCCTCACCAGCCTCCACGACACAGGCAGCACTTGCCGCGGACCGCGCCTCCAACACAGGCAGCACCTTACAGCCAGACCGCCCTCGCGACTGCGCCTCTGACACAGGCAGCTTGCCCAGCGGACCGCCTCTCGACACAGGCAGCACCCTTCAGACAGCACAGACCGCACAGCCGCGGACCTTGCGCCTCCGACACGGGCAGCACTTACAGCCTCCGACTGCGCTGACACAGGCGGCACTTACAGCGGACTGCGCCGCCTCCGACACAGGCAGCGCATCCGCGGACAGCCCTCAACACAGGCAGCCCTTGCAGCACAGACCCTTGCGACCGCTCACGACAGGCAGCACTTGCAACAGGACGCCTCACAGGCAGCACTTGCAGCTGGACAGCCTCCGGAGCACTTACAGCCGGACCAGCCGACGCTTCTTGAACCGCAGCACTTACAGCGGACCGCCCTACGACCAGGCAGCACTTACATCGACACGCCTCCCAGGCAGCACTCACGACGCGCCCTCACGACACAGGCAGCACTTACAGCGCGGACGCCCTCCGACTGGGCAGCACTTGCAGCGGGACAGCATGGGCCTCCTTAAGCAAAGTCAGTCCAGCACCGACAGCGGCGGTGAACTGCGCTTGCCTCAGTGAGTACTCCTCATGTAAAGTCGGCGTCAGTGACGGCGTCAGTGCCTCCGCAAGCTGTAAGGGAGTCTTGACATCAGTGCCTCCGCAGTCGTTGACGTGTCAGTGCCTCACGCATAAACACTCTTCATGTAAAGTCAGTGTTGACGGCGGCGTAGTGCCTCGCGCGAAGCTCTCTTCGTCAGTGTTGACGGCTGGCGTCAGTGCCTCCGCGCAAACACTCTTCATGTAAAGTCGGCGTTGACAGCGGCGTCAGTGCCTCGCGCACGCAAACACTCTTCATGTAAAGTCAGTGTTGGGCGACCTTGCGTCAGTGCCTCGCGCTTCAAAAAGTCACTCTTCATGTAAAGTCAGCGTTGACGGCGGCGTCAGTGCCTCCGCCGCAAGCACTCCTCATGTAAATCGAGTGTTGGCGGCAGTCAGTGCCTCACACAAAGCACTTTCTTCATGTAAAGTCAGTGTTGACAGAAGTGTCAGTGCCTCACGCAAACGCCCACTCTTCACGGTCAGTGTTGGCGTGTGTCAGTGCCTCACACAAACACTCTTCATGTAAAGTCAGTGTTGTGGTGTGTCAGTGCCTCACACAAACACTCCTCATGTAAAGTCAGTGTTGGCTTGGCGTGTCAGTGCCTCACACAAACACTCATGTAAAGTCAAAGTTGGCGGCGTGTCAGTGCCTCACACAAATACTCCTCATGTAAAGTCAGTGTTGACGACGTGTCAGTGCCTCACACAAACACTCTTCATGTAAAGTCAGTGTTGACGGCGTGTCGTGCGTGTCGGTGTTGAGTGCCTCACACAAACACTCTCATAGCAAAGTCAGTGTTGGCGGCGTGTCCTGAGTGCCTCACCACTGAAGCCTCCTCACACAAGAAGCACTGTAAAGTCAGTGTTGGCGGCGATGTCAGTTCACCCACAAACCTCTCATGTAAAGTCAGTGTTGGCGGCGTGTGAGTGCCTCACTGAAGCCTGCAGAGTCAGTCAGTGCGGCGTCACAACACACTCCTCATGTAAAGTCAGTGTTGACGACGTGTCAGTGCCTCACACAAACACTCATGTAAGTCGAGTGTTGACGGCGTGTCAGTGCCTCACACAAACACTCTTCATGTAAAGTCAGTGTTGACAAAGTGTCAGTGCCTCACACAAACACTCCTCATGTAAAGTCAGTGTTGGCCTGGCGTGTCAGTGCCTCACTAAACACTCCTCATGTAAAGTCAGTGTTGACGGCGTGTCCAGTGCCTCACCAAGCACTCTTCATGTAAAGTCAGTGTTGACTGACGTGTCGTGCCTCACACAAACACTCATGTAAAGTCAGTGTTGGCGGCGTGTCAGTACCACAGTGTTGACCCGGCGTGTCCGGTGCCTCACTCCTCATGTAAAGTCAGTGTTGACGGCGTGTCAGTGCCTCACACAAACACTCTTCATGTAAAGAGTCGGTGTTGACGGCCGTGTCCGTGCTCACACAAACCTCTTCATGTAAAAGTCAGTGTTGACGTGTCAGTGCCTCACACACTCATGTAAAGTCGCGCTCCAGTGCCTCATCATGTAAAAAGTCAGTGTTGCGGCGTGTCAGTGCCTCTGGCACAAACTTCTCATCATGTAAAGTCGGTGTTGGTGATGTCAGTGCCTCACACAACACTCCTCATGTAAGTCGGGTGTTGGCGGCGTGTCAGTGCCTCACACAAACACTCTTCATGTAAGAGTCGGTGTTGACTGACGTCAGTGCCTCACACAAACACTCTTCATGTAAAAGTCAGTGTTGACGGCGTGTCAGTGCGTGTCAGGCGTTGTGCCTCTCACACAAGCTTACTCTTCATGTAAAAGTCAGTGTTGGCGGCGTCAGTGCCTCACACAAACACTCTTCATGTAAAGTCAGTGTTGGCAATGGCGTGTCAGTGCCTCACACAAACACTCATGTTAAGTCGCGTTGACGGCGTGTCAGTGCCTCACCAACTCTCATGTAAAGTCAGTGTTGGCGGCGTGTCAGTGCCTCACACAAGCACTCTTCATGTAAAGTCAGTGTTGACGTGTCAGTGCCTCACACAAACACTCCTCATGTAAAGTCATGTAAAGTCAGGTGTGACGTGTCAGTGCCTCACACAAACACTCCTCATGTTAAGTCGGTCAGTGTGACGGTGTCAGTGCCTCACACAAACACTCATGTTAAGTCAGCGTTAACCCGGCGTGTCGGTCTCACAAACACTCATCATGTAAAG
>NC_058026.1:590243-592743 GCF_019176455.1 Solea senegalensis | reverse complement strand
CTGCTGCCACGTGATTGGCTGTGAGTGTTTGTCACTTTGAGGAAACGTGTGAAATGTTGTGGTATTAGAGGATGAAGATGGAAATGATGTTGTTGTTGTTGATCAACAACATAAATGGCTGAGACGTTTATTTCTGGGTTTAACACTTTCAAGAAGCACTTTGTGGGGCGGCCTCAAGAAAACCTGAAATAGCTGAAACTAGACCTCAGAGCAAATAATCACTGCGGGCCTCTGTAAACCATCATGTTTATGTATTGTAAATTGTGAAAAGGAATGCTTTAACATTGTGTGGCATATGTATTTCAAGGCTTTGAACGTTGGACGATATCCGAATTTCACCCACACAACCACAGGCTTTTGCTTCGCCTTTAGACTGAAATAAAATTCAGATTCCAACGAGGCTAAAAAAAAAAGAAGAATGCATCTGAAGTCTCTGCTGCTGCTGCTGCAGGGTCTCACTCTTTTACTGACGTGACGGTGCATTTTTGGGGAATTGCACAACGTGCTTTTAAAGAATAATCTAAAGCCATAGACGACATCATGTAATCCTCCAATTTGTCACCAAAACTGGACGTACAAGGTATCAACAGAGCTCTTTACACAACGACAAAGCAGGCAAATATGTATCTATGTCTGTGCAGGAGATTTTAAGGCCTTCTTCAGACCTGGGATTAACGTGAGTCTCATGTAATCCCGTCACAAGTGGCCAGTTCTGCAGTACAGGTGTGAACACACCCAAGAAGTATGAAGGGTTTTCCTGAGGACTGTTGACTCACGCCTCATTCACACGATGAGAACTGGATCGAGTTCTGCATGACCTCTGCAGCATGCACAAGGTCAGCTGTTTGGCTGACCCGTGCCGTCCTCTGAGAGACGACGCCATGTTGCTGCCATCGTGGCTTTGAAGCAGAATGCTTCCTGCTGCTATCTGTGAGTGGCTTTTCCATGTAATTCCACATTCATTCCTTTCTTTAATGTATTCATCTGTTGTCTTGTTATGTTGAGCTGTGTGTGTGTGTGTGTGTGTGTGGACGTGAGCTACGTCTGATTGTGTTCTGGTCTGAGCTGGTCGGTCAGTGTTTCCCACACATTGATTTGTTTGTCGTGCACTTGATTGTGTTGACGTGAAATGCGTGACAATGGCAGACGTGAACAGGGACGTGACAGGTTTTTGGCAGCAGAGCAGTCGTAACACCGGTTATCTCTTCCTCACGACTCACGCCTCGTTTGATGTGTGCTCTGAAAAACCTCGTCTCACAACCTGTTTATTTAGCCAGTCCTCAAAGACACCGACAGCGGTCCTGATGATGCCATGATACACAAACACAAGTTACACCCACCGTGAGCGTGTTCAACAGGTTGAGTTACCTGCAGTTTGTCATGAACAGAGACATGTTCTTACCTTTGTCACCTCTGTCCTCAAACATCGCTGACTCTGCTTCAGTCTCACTGTTGAAACAAACAAACGAGGCCCGTTAAAGTCGTGACAGGTGATATTTTACGTGGTCATTTCCAAAAAACCCTCAGGGCCGTTCAAAGGGCGAGGGTCAAACATGTTTTATATGAGGTTTGCCTTCGTAAATATCACATTTTTATTAGTGTCAAAACTCCGTTTACACGCCCTGTAGTTTGGGTCCTAAGCTTTCCCTAACGCTTACAGTTGTCAACCTTTATTTATGGTTACAGCGCAAGTTATCGCTGCATGGCCCGTGACCACACACACGCACACACACATACACACACACACGCATACACACACACACACACACACACACACACACACACACACGCATACACACACACACACACACACACACACACATACACACATATATATACACACGCATACACACACACACACATACATACAGCTACACACACATATAAGCACATACACACACACACGTATACACACACACACACACACACATGCATGCATACACACACACACACACACACACACACACACACATACATATAAGCATACACACGCACACACACACACACACACACACACACACATACACACATACGCATTACACACACACACACACACACACACACACACACACACACACATAAGAGCACACACACACACGCATACACACACACACACACACACATACACACACACACATACACACACACACTGCATTACTACACGTGACATACACACACACACACACACACACACACACACACACACACACACACACACACACACACACACACACACGCACACACACACACACACACACACACACACACACACACACACACGCACACAGACACACACACACCTTATGAGTTATCACCAGATTTGAAACACAGTTCTTTTTAATTAACTCTTGTTGAACCAGAACTGTGGAACATCCACCAGTGATGGATTCAATGACCTGTGTGTTGCATTCAGTGTGCTGCCGTAAATACTGTAGCAAACTCCAGTTCCAAACATTATCACTTTCTACTTATTATTGTTTTGGGGGTTTTAAAAAAAACA